>NC_086012.1:18611706-18694206 GCF_030014385.1 Trichomycterus rosablanca
AAAATAATAAAAATAAATAATAATAAATAAAAAAACTAAATAATAAAATAATAATAATAAATAAAATCATGACGTTATTTCTCATCTTTGTTCTTCAGGTATCGCTAAGAGAGAGGAGCAGAGCTGCCACTCCATCCGACACTTTGAGAACACGTTTGTGGTGGAGACGATGATCTGTAGCACCCCATAACCCCATCCCCCCCCCCCACCCCCACCCACACACACACACTTCCTGTTTAGCTCTCACTGGTTTCATTCTGATGTTTGGAGCTTCTGAAGAGCCGAGACGAGTCGTCGATACTTCCTGTACATCAGAAGAACGTTTCGTGTCACGAGGACATGAGTTCCATCCCAAAAATCTGGACTGTTTACTGTGTATCGCTCCTACGTGCGCTATACGAGCAAAAGTATGTGGACACCACGTCTAAATTCTGGATGATCTTATTTAATTTATTTTGAATGTCTTTCAGCCACAACAGAAAAATGCTGTGATAAATCAATTTTTATATAGAGAAAATAAGATGCTTTCAACAGTTTAGGGAAGGTCCTGTCCTGTTTCTGTGAGCGAACTCTATACAGACATGAAACATCAACTGATCAGTCAGCGTTCAGCCACACAAATGCTCATTTGTCATTTCTTTAACTGAACGGGCACAAATTCCCATACACAGACTCACCTCACTTTTGAAATGGGATGTCCAACAAGCTCGTGGTCAGGTGTCCAAATACTTTTGGCCGTATAGTGTATACATTAATGTGTGTGTGTGTGTGTGTGTGTGTGGGGAACCTCCTCTTCCAGCATGTTCTCCCTGATATGTTCTTGTGTTTCTCTCTGTGTGTGTGTGTGTGTGTGTGTGTGTTATGCTCGGCGTGTGCTGATATCACCTCACTTTATTAGGAACACCACCGCGCTGATGCTGATCTCAGAAGGTTCTGGGTTCTTCTCTGCATGGAGCAGGCGTTCAGGTGTTCCTAATAAACTGGCCGGTCGGGTGTTGGAGAGAACTGGAATGGAAGCTCGGTCAGGATCAGATGACGTGGTGGTGATGATGGAGAATATCGCGATGTATCATGTGTTTGATAATCAGTACACGCCTGGTTCGTTACGCTGTTCGTCTGCTCCTGTAGCTCGGTTAGCGTGTTCAGTAAGTCGTGTTTATTTCTCGGTGTTAGCCGTGTGTGTAGCGTAGATGAATTTCATTTGGATCCTGCATGATAATGATAAAGATGTAAACGTGTTCGGTACTGAAACTCTGCGCTGATGTAGCGAATAAACACCTGAAACAGCGCTAACCCTCGCCCTCGTGTTTGTTTATTCTGAATCACGTGTTCTCTACATCCAGGGCTTGGGACCTGCACTGAGAGAGCACTGATGAGTGCACCTCCCACTGACTCGGCGGTCCATCCGCCCCGCCATGAACCCAGGTGTCCGCACCACTGCAGCACCAGCGACGTTACGATCAACAGTCCAGTACATTAACACAGGAAGTAACAGATCAGTGGTTAAGGTGCTGGACTACTGATCATAAGGTTGCTGGTTCAAGCCTCACCATCTTTAAGCTGCCACTGTTGGACCCCTGAGCAAGGCCCTCAGTTGCTGGCACTGTAGTCAGTCACATTTGTACATGGTGACAAACACACACTCACACACACATAGCTTTTGGCAGAAGGTGTTTATGTTTATCAGAAGGTGCTGCTGCAGACCCGAGGTCGTTCACCACCTACACTGGAGTGTTTTAGATTCATGCACATCCACCACAAGACGCAGCTGCAGAAGCAGTTCTCACATTAGACGTGTGTGTGTGTGCGTGTGTGTGGTCGGTGCAGGATGGTATTTACAGTAAGTGATGTGAAACTCATCTGATTCAACCTGAATTAACACAAACAATCCAAATTATTTTAATTACATTCAGCACAAAATGTAATAAAAGTATAGAATAATTAAAATAATAATAATCTAATAACATTAATAATGATTCTAACTGTGATACAGTGATCATAATAATAATAACAATCACACAGTAATAATAATAAAAAATAATAATAATCTATAACGATAATATAAAAATAATGCTGATAATAATAATATAATAAAGTGATTAATTAAGGTGATATTTTGTCTTTGTGCTGTTTTTATTGATCACAGGTTGAGTAAATCATCCCGATCGGTTTTTATTTACACTCTCTCACTGTCTCAGCTTTACTTCAGAACAATGGTTTAGTACAGAGTGAATGTTTGGGTGTGCTCGTGGTGTAACCGTTGCAGGATGAGAAGGTGATGATAATGAAAGTGGGACAGGTCTGATGGTTCAGCGTCACTGTGGTGTAACATGGGTGAAAGACCCCCCCCCCCCAACACACACACACACACACACACACACACAAGGCCCGGATCACTGAGCTGAGCTGAATGAACTCTGGGAGCTGAACTTTGTCGGGTAAGTTATTATTTATAATATTTTTACAGTGTTTGTTTGTTATTGTGACACGTTTAGATCTAAAACTAGTCAGAGTTTCTTCATCTAAACTTTATTCAGATGATAAAATGATCAGAATCAGAATCTTTATGCTGCTGTTACTGAGCGAGACCCTGAAATGAATCCACACACATCAGGAACAATAATCAATAATCAATAATCAAATTTTATTAAAATAACGTTCCATTATTTTGTTGAAGTGGATCTCTGACAGACCACCAACACTCTCTGACTGGCATAAAGTAATTTTTGATTTTTTGCCAATGGAATATTTAACATACTGAGCTAAAGATAACCTCAAACAATGCTATAATATCTGGACTGTCTTTTTGGACTATACTTGTGATCGAATTTCAAGAATATTCTTTGAAAAAATAATGAGTGGCTAGGTTTTATCCCATCATCACTAATTATTATACTGGGACACTGGAGAAGTTTGTACTATAACAATTTAAGTTAGGGGTTTGTATATGTAAATGTACTTTCTTTTAGTTTTTATTTATGGCTGTATAAATGGGTGTAAATCGAACATTGAATACAGTGTGGGAGGCTTCGGATATTGTATATGTAAATTATGTGTAGTGGTCACTGTTTGTATGTAAGTTCAAGTTCAACAATGTGAAAAATAATAAAAATACATATTTAAAAAAAAAATTACGTTCCAGTCGTTCAGTCTGAAGTGAGTTTATGGTGAAGCAGGAAGGTGAAGCGGCGAAGCAGCATCATGTAAAACCACAATCTCACCCTGCAGCAGCACCGGCACCTGGAAATAACATCTCATAGAAATAATAATAGAAATCTCATAGAAATAATTCCACTCTCGGCCTCTGTGGAGGAAATGAATGAAGATCAGCAGCAGGTCTGATAAACACGTTTACATTATCAGCATTTAGCAGATGCTTTTATCCAAAGTGACTTACAGCACTGTGACAGTATACTGTACAGTGTGAGTAATTAAGGGTTAAGGGCCTCGCTCAAGGGTCCAACAGCTGCAACCTTCTGATTACTAGTCCTGTACCTTAACCACTAAGTTACACCTGCCCTACATGAGTACATGAATAAAGCTGAGGTTAGGTGGATGTGGTGGACGTTTGGTTTGGACAGAAGCTCTTACACCTGCGCACACACACACACACACACACACACACACACACTCACACACACATTGTTCAGTCACTAGTTTTGAATGTTGAAGATGAATTTGCATGAATGTGGTCTTTTACTGCAGCGTGAGGCTGAAATACAGAAGTTACTGTTTAGAGCTTCAGCCTCCACCAAACCAAACGTTATCGTCCACGTCTTTATCTTCAACTACACCTTCATTATCATCTTCAACTACACCTTCATCATCTTCGTCTTTAACCTTCACCTTCATAACCACCTTCATCTTCAACTTCCTCTTCACCCTCATCTTCAACTTTAACTTCATCCTCACCTTCTTCTACATCTTCAGCTTCATCTTTATCTTCAGCTTCATTATCACCTTCAGCTTCATCTTCTTCTTCTTCATCTTCACCCTTCAGGTCTCCGTGCTGTTGTGCTGCACCACTCGAGCGTCCCTGTACTGTTACAGATTTTGTGTTTTTCTAATTTATTTTTTCTTTTTCCTGCTGAAGTTCTTCCAGCTCAGACACGATGACGTTCAACCAACAACTTAATAACACAAACAGGTGAGAGTTACTTTTTAAATAATTCAGCTTAATATAAACGCTGTAAGAATTAACACGCAGACATATTTTGGCCTGTAATCGTACAGCGGCGTAGATTCAGACGCGACTAGAACCTTCAGAGCAGCGAGTTTGTTGAGCTTCAGGCTCCTGTAGACGATGGAATGACCTCCTGAATGTGGAGCAGACTTTAACTGTGAGCTCTTGTTGTGTTACAGCTCGACTGAATGGATGAAACATTTTAAGTTTGGTATCTACATCCCTGTCTTCACAGCGGGACTCCCTCTCAACATGGCCGCCCTCTGGCAGCTCTTCTTCCGTGTCCGGCGCTGGAACGAATCCACCGTGTACTTGCTGAACCTCATCATAAACGACTGCCTGCTGCTGCTCACGCTGCCCTTCCAGATGCTGGCGTACGGCCGGCCGTGGACCCTCGGCCCCTCCGCCTGCTCGCTGTTTGAGATTTTCACCTACGTCAACATCTACGGGAGCATCCTGCTGATCGTGTGTATCGCCGTGGATCGCTACATGGCTCTGCGCTTCCCCTTCCGCCGCCTGCAGTCCCCTCGGAAGGCGGCGATCGTCTGCGTGCTGATGTGGGCCGTCATCTTCGGGTTCAGCTTCCCCGTTTACAGTCTGCACCCCAAAAACCAGAGCGAATCGTACTGCTTCCAGCACTTCTCCAACCAGACGTGGAACAAGAAGTGGATCGTGGTGTGTGCCGAGGTGGTGTTCTGCAGCAGCGCGGTGGTGATGGTCTTCTGCTCCGTGCAGGTGGTTAAAATCCTGCGTGAATTACGCCAGCGGAACCCCAACGACATCAAACTGTGCAACAACAAGAGCATGAAGATCGTGTTGAGTAACCTGGTGGTTTTCCTGGTGTGTTTTATTCCCTATCACGTGGCCATGCTGCTTTATTTCCACTTTAAGAGGAGCGGGGATCCCGGGATCCAGGAGCTGCGCTATTTCGTTCACGCCAGTTTGTGCGTGAGTAACGTGAACTGCCTGGCGGACGGAGTTTGTTATTATTTCATACTGAAGGAGAACCTCCAAACGGCTCACAGGGAGGCCAAAGCTAACCGGCTAACGCAGCAACAGTTTCTCAGCTCGATACGAGGGAGTAACACCGACATGGGTGAAAACCCTCCAGCGGACACGGCCAGCAACACCGACGTACAAACCAAACAAATAAACATCGAAAAAATCGTTTACTGAGGCTGAAACTGAGACTGGAACAAATACTGTTTATTTCACTGGAACGTTCTAGCACAGAGACTGGAGAACTACACTGTACTGACAATATTGATCCCCCCCCCCCCCCCCCCCATTCAGCTCAGATATTTTATTCATTCACTGTTTGTTTTACCACCACTTTACCCTGGTCAGGGTCACAGTGGGTCTGATTCACTGGGTGAAAGGCAGGAAACACACACACACACACACACACACACCTAGGGGAACTTTAGTATCTCCAAATGACCTGACTGTGGGAGGAAACCGGAGCACCCGGAGGAAATGTCTTTCCATTAACACTTTAGTAAAACATTTTGTTTCGTTTGACGGTGTGTGGGTTTATTACGAATTGTCCAGTTGCAGTTTGATCTTCATCTTTTATCTGATTCATGAGAACCCTGATCTCTAAACATGGTGTTAGGTCAGAGGTTCACCTAACAGGACGTGTGAACTCGGATTAACAATCAGACCTCATTCACAAACTTTCTCCTGTAACTGTGATCAGCTGTTTAATTTCCTAGCCATAAAATCAAAAGAACGTCTTCTACCTCACCCACAGTACCACCCTACTGCCCCATCTCACCCACAGTACCAGCCTACTGCCCCACCTCACCCACAGTACCAGCCTGCTGCCCCACCTCACCCACAGTACCACCCTACTGCCCCATCTCACCCACAGTACCAGCCTACTGCCCCACCTCACCCACAGTACCAGCCTGCTGCCCCACCTCACCCACAGTACCACACATATGTTATGAGGTTTATTACTGATTCTCATCTGGTTGGTTTTATTGGTATTTTTCTGATTTTGGTTTGTTTGGGGTTCTGAGATTCTGAGATTTATTTGGCAGATTTCGGTACAGGATCTGGAGCAGAAGGTGGATTGGCTGCTTTAAATGACCCTGTTCAGTCTCCAGTGTTTTCATGTGTGTGTGTTGCAGTTTAATTTATTGCTGTTTAATGTTTTATAATCTGTAAGTGATTTTGTTTTAGTTTCTCACACACCTTCATACAGCTGCTGTGTTTTTATCTGTCAACATCCAGCCGCAGTTCTTCAACTCAATAAACACCGTTTTACTAAAAACCACTTCCTGTTTGTGGTGGGAAATGTTCTGGGGGGGAAAAAAACGAAAACGTGTGTGAGTCAAATAATCTACAAATATACAAAGGCAACCGATTTCCAATAAGGTCAAATAGTGTCTGAAATGCATCAGTGAATGTTGGGGGATCAGTGGGTGGATATGAAAGAACCCTGACTGGAACAAAGGCTTCTTTACATTTAATTATTATTCATTTTTATTATTTTACCACCATTTTAACCTGATCAGGATAAAAATTCAGAAAAAAATGGTGCTGCTTTGTTTACAGCAGTAAATAAAAAAAACCCTAAAGCATAAACACAGTGTTTTTATACTAGCAGGTTTTTAAAACTTAAACAACTAACAACTAATAATAAAACTAATTTAAATGAATCAGACTGAATTGTGGTGAGATTTGATGCATTGATCTGTTTTATTAGGAATTATTTGATCGGTTTGGTTGGTCGTGAGGCTGCTGAGCTCCTGCACCGCTCAGATTCGGCCGCCAGGTGTCAGTGTTTCCGTTTCAATCTACTTTCTTTACACTCGGTGGACACAATAACAGAAACAGGTAACTGTCTTTAGGAGCTACTGGGGATTCAGGTCAGCATTTAAACTTCATTTCTTCTCTAAACTCTTTTAAACAAGTGCTGGCGGGATGCTGAAGTTGTTTAAATAACGAAACCAGTTCATTAGGGAATAACAGGATGGAAATCCACTACACAGTCTGCACTCCAGAACTTGCTATAAAGATTCAATGATGTTTGAATCTTGTGGTTTGGGGAGAACACGAAAGCAGCTTGAAGTTATACTAGCAAAGTAAACCCCTCCTGAATCATATGAGCAGTATGCTGGAGTTGTGATGGAAAATTAATCATCCGTGTCCACCAAAACCGTGTCCACCACAAGTGTACCTGTATGTAGCAGAAAGGGCAATAAATAAACTTCAGTTATTTCTACCTTACACACCCCCATATGTGGTGGAACTTGACAGTGCACAATTGAGTGCACAAGGATGTATACTATTTTCTTATTATTATTAGTGTTGTGATTCCCTGCACTTATATCTGTACTAAACTGAATGGGACTGAATAGCGAGTGTGTATGGAGGACTGTTGGGAGTGTCTCATTATGTTTTATAGCAAGGTGCACGAGTATGACCTTTAAACTCTGAGCCGTCAGGTGATCAATGTTGGGGGGTGCAGTGGTATTCAAAGGTTAATACACACACGGTACACACACGGTGAAGAACAAGAAGAAGTCAAGAAATCAATGAGTGAAAAAGAAAAGAAAAAGGTTATGGCGCACCATCAACCAACCTGTTCAGGTGAGTGCGTACACACACACACACACACACACACACACATACAGACATGAACAATGGGAGAGGCCTGGAATTTTACAAAGAAGAGGGTTCGGCACTGAGAAACAGAGAGAGAATGGGAGGAGGTGAACAACCTGACAGATAGATACAGTGACTCATGACCCAGGAGGAGCGCAACAACAGCACAACATCTAAAGCTACAGGTACAATTACAGACGGACACAAAACAGGTACAGCTTCCCTCCAGAGTTTTGGACTTTATCGTGAAGGACTAATCTGCTGTAACATAAGGTAATAACCACCTGAGAGAGTGTGTGCTAATAACATTGATTTAAAGGAGAATGTGAGTGTTAGTGTAATGTAGTGTGTGTGTGTGTGTGTGTGTGTGTGTGTGTGTGTGTGTGTAATAAGCTTGGTAATGTAACTGTGAGTGTGTGCATGGTAAGGTCTTAAACAACTAGCAGGGCCTGGTGAAAAGTTGGTGTTTAAATTAGTGAATAACCAGAACAATTATGTACATTTCTTTACCCTTATTGTTGCGTTCTGTTGTTTCATGTTTATTTTTATTAATTTTTATTTAATCGAAAGCAACATTTTGGTGTCTGGTCGTGTAGACCTGGTGTATCAGACTGAGTATCGTGTTGGCTCTGATGCACCAGAACAAAAACCCTGTAGGTCGCTCTAGAGAAGAGCTTCTGCTAAACGCTAAAAATATAAATGTAAATCATGGTGCAGAACAAACAGCATAAATGATTGATTTGCCTGTTACATACAAAATAAATAGCTGGTAAAAACACAACCAATAAGCCAGTCAAACTTCACCCAATGGAACTGGGATTTGAGTTCAAATTCAAAATTCTCTATTAAAATGGGGAGGAGAAATGCATAAAAATGCATTAAAAAGACGCAGGATTGTAACTGTTTAGTAGTTCTTCAGGTTGCTTCTCTAGGAAAGTGGCGTCCAGTCTTAACCACAAAGAACTGATGTGGCTGCACAAGCTTCTCAACAGATCAATGATCTGAAGGCCAAGACCTCCTGAAAATATTCATCATCTCTACAGCAAGGTGTCTCAGAGAACAGAGAATCAGTGTTTATTGATCCATACCAGCAAGTCTGAGAACATCAGTCCACATTGTTTTCGGTTGAAATGAAAAGCGTGTAGCTTTCCCGATAAACGTCCATGTGCACTATCATTCATCCCCAGCCTCAGTACCTGGTGGAACCTCATTTTACCTTGATAACCTTTAATAAGCAGTTTCAGTAAGTGCTAACAAGCTTCTGATGCCTCTCTTGTGGATTCTTCCCCCAAAATCCTCCAGCTCATTGAGGTTTAGTGGTTTTTGTGCTACAATTGCTTTCCATAAATCTCATTGAAGATTTTCTGTGGGATTTAAATCTGGAGACTGGGATGATTCCCTCCACGATGTTCCTGGCCTGAATCATAAACCAAGCTTTGATTGACTTGGAAGTGTGTTTGGGATCATCGTTCTGCTGGAAAGTTTAATTGCTACCAAGTTTCAGTTTCACCACAGAGGGCAGAACGTTCATCTCAAAACACCCTGGTATTTATGTGAATCCATGATGTCAGTCACATGATCAAGATTGCCAGTTTCTGCGCTGAAAAACATCCCAATATCACCACTGAACCCCTCCATGCTTGGTCGTCAGAATTGTATTCTTCTGATCACAAGTCTCGTCTTTCTTATGCCAGACAAAACGCTGATCCATGTGACCAAACAGTTCCAGTTTTGATTTGTCACTTCATTGAACTGTGTCCCAGAATTCCCCCTTTCTGGTGTATTACAGTCGACAAGAGTGGTGTGTGTGTGTGTGTTGAGGTCCGGCCAAGAAATCCTTGGTTATTAAGTGCTGGTTTTATGGTGCCTCAGACACATTCGTCCCAGCCTTCATCAGGTCGTCCTGTAATCTTTTGCAGTAACACACCTGAAGCAGAGGCTGGTTATTACGTCCCAGTGGGTTCATCATGTTGTAACCCAAGTTTAGGTCCTACAGACTAGCAGTAGGGTGTAAGATCAGTAATATTCTGTAGGGGTTGAATAATTGTGATGTGGCAGTATTAACAAAATATTCTGCTACTGAAAACTACTACAGTATTTAAATTCTTTCTTCATTTGCTGCGTCCTTTAACTGATCAGACTTAATGAAAGAAAGATCAAACTAATTAAAGTGCACTGCAATACTTTACAAAACATTAAATACATTAAAACATTTTTTCTCTTTAATATTATACTTATTTATTTAATTTATTTATATTCAGTAAGCTTTCCTTTCTGGGCAAACTTGTGACAGATCCAAACCTATCCCAGAAACTCTGGGCACAGGACAGGAATACGCCCAGAACAAAGTGCCAATACCGTTTCTGTTATTGGAATGATTGATATTGTTGTTTATTTATTGTTCCTCCAGTAACAGGAGGTTCGCAGGCAGGTTACTAAGACGGGGCACGTGGTTTTAACAAAGAAAAATTTAAATGTGTCATTGTTGGTAACTTGGTGTGGTAAAAGCAGAAGAAAGCGCTCTGGGTGTGCAGGTTAAAAATAAAATAATGGTCTCACACCTTGTTGTTTTGTTTCCTGTAATCGTACTGCCTACACCGTTTCACCTTCGACATAACACAAGAAAATATATCTGAAATAGATTATCATTTTAATGTTTTATATAACTCCTGATAGCTTTTAAAAAGCTCCATTAAGTAAACATAAAATAACACATTATAATGTTTTTATTCTATTTATTCGTAATTTATTTTTATTTATTTATATTTATTTTTTGTAAACAATAAACTGCAATAATATGTTAATTTCAATATTATGATAGGCTAACTTTAGAAGTATTTTACCCTTATAACACAATTTGGTCTAACATTGTAAAGATTAACTTCAAATTTACTTTATTTTAATATTATTAGTTTTATTTTCAGATTTAAGTTGGTTTGTGCAGTTAAAAAGTTAGATTTATGTAAATATGAGCGGTTATAAAGATGATAAAATTAGTTTTATGCTAATATTAGTGGTTATATAAAGAAGATTAAATCTGTTGTAGTTGTTATAAACATAATTAAACATTTAAAACAGTTTCATGTTAATGTGAATCTGCTCCATTATAAAAGCACTGACAGAAACTTGTGCCTGAGAGGAGGAAAGAGGTGGGAAAGTTAGAGGCGCAGAAACACCTTCTGAACTGGGCACCAGTTTACCACACTCCCATTTACCTGCTCAGTTCTGTTCACACCTAGTGTGTAAGGAATCTGGAGTTCTCAAGGTCCACCAGGCCACCCGAGGAGGATGGAGGTCCCTCCTGAGTCTGGTTCCTCTTAAGGTTTCTTCCTGTAATTTTAAGGGAGTTTTAACTCTCCAATGTCGCCCTCGGCTGCTCAACAGGGTTTTTTTGGTCTTTTGGTCCTGGATGCTGTAAAGCAAATTCTATTTCCTTCGGGATTAATAAAGTATCTGTCTATCTATCTATATTGTAAAAAGCGCTATACAAATATATTTGACTTGTCTTAAGGAAACAAACACATGACATGAGGAGAACATGCCTAACCCCTCAAACAGAGACTGGAGGTAAGAATCAAACCCAGTTTCTCAGGACCCATGTTGTTGTGCTGTACCCACATTACAGCTACACTACAGTACTAGCCAACTTATTCTGTAGTGCATCATATACAAACATAAACTTTTGGCAATTTATGTAATAAAAAAAAAACATAATTAAATGGATATGAGGTGTTAAAGCAGCTGGAGAGTGGAATAAGTGCCAGGGTTACCCTGATGTACATAAACAGTAGTAAATGTTGTAAATAAGAGTTAGTAAGGTACAGTCTATGTATGGTAGTGATTTGTGATGTTTTATGCCAGTTAAGTCTGACCTGGTACAGCAGCAGAACAGTCATGCAGCAGAAGTGTTGGACTTTATTCTCACTGCTTGAATGTTTAGCTGCATTTAGCTCACATTCGCTCTTTATTTAAAGTAATGCGGGGATATGTAAGAATTATTCAGTTGACAAATTTTGTGAGGTCAGTGCCACCCACAAGCAGCCACGGCAGCAGCTTCCTACATGCCCACATGAGACGAACCGTGAGCGTAATCAGACACTGCTCTGCTGTCGGTGGGGACGATTGAGAATGCTTAATAAAATAATACAGCAGTTATAAATCTGCAGCAGTAAAGAACAGGAAGAGAGTCGTTCCTACACTGAGGTGTTATGGCTGAAGGGTTCAAAAGCACAGTGTGTGTGTTCATTTAAAACTTGGATCGGAATGGAGCTGCAGCAATGTGGTTTTGGTTTTGCACAGTTTCAGGGTTCTGGGTTGGATCCTCAGCTCTGATCAATGTTGGTGTTATCTGAGTTTTAGCGTATAATCATTGGCTAAGTAACGATGCTTGCAATGAGGTAATTACAAGTTGTGATTACAAGATTGTGAGACATCCATGCAATAGATCTAGAAAGTATTCACATCACAGCAGTGCTAGCAGCCAACCAGGCATCTACTGAGGCATGATTGGCTATGTCTGAGGGGTGGCTAAAGCCCTGCTATGGATTGGCACTCTGTACAGGACCCATCACCACCCTGACCAGGATAAAGCAGTTGATGAAAATGACTTTAACATCATTCTGGGTGATTAGGGGCAGAAAATGGTATTTTATTACATCCATTAGAAATCAAATCCACAAGTGAAGTGTAAAAAGTGAAGGGGTTCTGGATAAAACAGGCTTCTTCATGCACACCCACGTGTGTTTGAGTGTGTGTGGTGTAGTTGGTGTGTGTGTATGAGTTCATGTGGTTGTTTGTGTTGGTCCATGTGTGTGTGTATGGATGTAAGTGTGAACGTGTGTGTTAGTGCATGTATGGGTGTGAATACACGTGTGTATGTATGTGTGCACATGTCTGTGGCTACACGCTTCTTGTGTGTGTGTGTACTCGAGTGTGTGTGCGCGAGTGTGTGATTAATATCTACGTTTCTAATATATAACATTTTCTTTACATTACAGATGAAGCTTTGATCTCAGAGTCGCCGATGCCATCAGAGGGCATTGCCATGGCTTTGGCCCTGTTTCGGAGGCCCCCCAAATCCCCCAAATCCCCCCCAGCCACCTCGCCTCATCATAACCACGGTGACGACGACGATGATGATAATGAAGAACGGTTAACTCGAGATCCCATCAGACGAAACTCACGCTTTTATCGATCCATGAGGAAGAAGAATCGTGCCTCAGCCGAGCAGCAGGACGGTAAGAGTTCCTGTTCATCCCACCTCCCAACAACGAAAGCATGCAGAAGGTGGATTGGCTCTAAATTGCCCGTAAGTGTGATTGAGTTAGTGAGAGCTGCCCTGCGTCCCTGACTAGCATGAAGCGGCTCTGTTTACTGGAAGGTCAAGGGTTCAAGCCTCACCACCATCTATCTGCTCCTGTTGGGCCCCTGATCAAGGCCCTTGACCCTGAGTTGTTTAGAATTTAGCAAAACATTTTAGCAGGAAATGGTTCATATTTAGGTTTCAGGTCCTACTTGTACTTAAACGTGTATACTTTGAAGCTTTGTGGTTTATGCTTTTATTTTATGATGCTTGGATTGTACAGGTAGTTTAACTGTAGGAGTCTATAATACCCCAAACTGCTCCTCACATTGTACAGAAAGTTAAGAATAAACTTTTTATGAGTTTTTGCATATAACAAATAGAGAAACATTTCAACTGAGAGCTTTTTGGAGGTCAGATGAACTTTTGGCAGGGTAGCACACCAGCGCCGAGATTCTAAACTTCTCGGGTCTGAAACTCCACCGGTCGGCTGGGCACCATCTAGTGGGCATAATTGGCAGTGCCGGCAGGGAGGGATGACCGGACTATGTGGGCGGGGTCTTCAAAATGCTGTGTAAGGACCCTGATTGATGGATAGAGGCGCCTGTGCAGAGTGCATGGGTGGGAAAGGGCTCTGTCAAGGGCTGTGTGTGGGTCGGAGGAATCCCCAGCAGTGGAAGACAGATTGACTACACTGAATTGGGAGAAAAATGCATAAAATATATATTCAGGCACAGAACCATGCAGGGTGGTCCTAATGTTTTGGCTCATCTGGTATATTCGTCAAATTTTATTCACATCCCTGCACTGTTTTGCAACAAAACTTCCTGGTGTAGAACAAAAATTTCTATCAAATACTCTCTCAGGGTTGAATTTTTGTTCTGGGTTGAATTTTTACACCTGCTTTGATTTAATTCACGTCTGATGGTCTCTGATGGTCGTGGTTTATTCTGTACTGTAAAATATCTTTAAGATCAGAAATCCGTCAGTCGTCTTGTTGGATAATTAAAGACAAACACACTCTCGTGTAGCTGAAGTGTCATTTCTCCGCTCCACAAATCAAAACAATCCAAACCAGACAGGCCAGTTTAATTGTTTAGATGCGTGAGGCGTGTTAGCGAGTGTTATTGCTAATGTCAGACTTTTCAAGGGGTTTAAAATGTCACACCCAGTTTTATTTAACACAGACTGTTTCAGGAGGAAACACACACACACACACACACACACACACAGACACACAGAACCTGCCTGTACATACATTATTACACCAGTGCAAATCTCCCCTTCATCTTTACACACTTACTAATTACAAAAAAAGAACTGACCTCTCAAAGTCAGTAACCCGTGTGTGTTTGCTGAGCGGTTCATTTGGCCTCCTCAACTGGGAAGATTAGAGCGGCGTCCACTTTAATCACTCTGAGCAAAGTCTGAAGAACACGGTGTAGGACGTTCAGACTTTGATCAGCACTCAAACCAACCGACTTCAGGAGGCTTAATAAAACACAGTAAAAAACATGTTTCCTTCTCGTTAACGTTAATCATCGATTAGATTAAAAAAAAAATCCCCTACAGACTATTCCAAATTACACTAGAGCACCAAAAGTTCCCTCCACCTCCTTGCTGCTATAACAGCCTCCACACAGGAGTGTGAGTGTAGGAATTTGCCCATCTTAGATCAGAAGACCTGGCTAGCAGTAGACGTTCAGGAAGTCCGCAGGTCGGTACCCTAAACCCGGCCCAGTACTCAGGCCCAGGTCCAAAAAAAGTGTCACATTCAGTCCCGTCTGACTTTGTGCTTTGTTTTGTTCACAGGTCCGGTTCTCTCACCCAGAGCACCGCGGGATTCCAGCAGAACCAGAGCTGCTCTGAGACCTCCATCCTCACCCGCATATCAGTAAGAGCTTAGGTACCGCCCCCTGCTGAAACCAGAGCGCATTTACACACACACACACACACACATACACACACACATACACACACATACAGTGTATCACAAAAGTGAGTACACCCCTCACATTTCTGCAGATATTTAAGTATATCTTTTCATGGGACAACACTGACAAAATGACACTTTGACACAATGAAAAGTAGTCTGTGTGCAGCTTATATAACAGTGTAAATTTATTCTTCCCTCAAAATAACTCAATATACAGCCATTAATGTCTAAACCACCGGCAACAAAAGTGAGTACACCCCTAAGAGACTACACCCCTAAATGTCCAAATTGAGCACTGCTTGTCATTTTCCCTCCAAAATGTCATGTGATTTGTTAGTGTTACTAGGTCTCAGGTGTGCATAGGGAGCAGGTGTGTTCAATTTAGTAGTACAGCTCTCACACTCTCTCATACTGGTCACTGAAAGTTCCAACATGGCACCTCATGGCAAAGAACTCTCTGAGGATCTTAAAAGACGAATTGTTGCGCTACATGAAGATGGCCAAGGCTACAAGAAGATTGCCAACACCCTGAAACTGAGCTGCAGCACAGTGGCCAAGATCATCCAGCGTTTTAAAAGAGCAGGGTCCACTCAGAACAGACCTCGCGTTGGTCGTCCAAAGAAGCTGAGTGCACGTGCTCAGCGTCACATCCAACTGCTGTCTTTGAAAGATAGGCGCAGGAGTGCTGTCAGCATTGCTGCAGAGATTGA
This sequence comes from Trichomycterus rosablanca, assembly GCF_030014385.1. Taxonomy (NCBI): domain Eukaryota; kingdom Metazoa; phylum Chordata; class Actinopteri; order Siluriformes; family Trichomycteridae; genus Trichomycterus; species Trichomycterus rosablanca. Next base: position 18,627,453 of record NC_086012.1, read on the forward strand.
AAAGGTGGGGGGTCAGCCTGTCAGTGCTCAGACCATACGCCGCACACTACATCAAATTGGTCTGCATGGCTGTCACCCCAGAAGGAAGCCTCTTCTGAAGTCTCTACACAAGAAAGCCCGCAAACAGTTTGCTGAAGACATAACAACAAAGGACATGGATTACTGGAACCATGTCCTATGGTCTGATGAGACCAAGATTAATTTGTTTGGTTCAGATGGTCTCAAGCATGTGTGGCGGCAATCAGGTGAGGAGTACAAAGATAAGTGTGTCATGCCTACAGTCAAGCATGGTGGTGGGAATGCCATGGTCTGGGGCTGCATGGGTGCAGCAGGTGTTGGGGAGTTACATTTCATTGAGGGACACATGAACTCCAATATGTACTGTGAAATACTGAAGCAGAGCATGATCCCCTCCCTCCGGAAACTGGGTCGCAGGGCAGTGTTCCAGCATGATAATGACCCCAAACACACCTCTAAGACGACCACTGCTTTATTGAAGAGGCTGAGGGTAAAGGTGATGGACTGGCCAAGCATGTCTCCAGACCTAAACCCAATAGAACATCTTTGGGGCATCCTCAAGCGGAAGGTGGAGGAGCGCAAAGTCTCGAATATCCGCCAGCTCCGTGATGTCGTCATGGAGGAGTGGAAAAGCATTCCAGTGGCAACCTGTGAAGCTCTGGTAAACTCCATGCCCAGGAGAGTTAAGGCAGTTCTGGGAAATAATGGTGGCCACACAAAATATTGACACTTCAGGAACTTTCACTTAGGGGTGTACTCACTTTTGTTGCTGGTGGTTTAGACATTAATGGCTGTATATTGAGTTATTTTGAGGGAAGAATAAATTTACACTGTTATATAAGCTGCACACAGACTACTTTTCATTGTGTCAAAGTGTCATTTTGTCAGTGTTGTCCCATGAAAAGATATACTTAAATATCTGCAGAAATGTGAGGGGTGTACTCACTTTTGTGATACACTGTACACACACACATGCGCCCTCGCATATCTCAGCCCAAAGTACACACTGGTGGAAATGGATCTGAGTTACTCTGACTTTCTTCAACTTGTTTCATTTTAGTGTGTGTTTGTGTGTGTGTGTGTGTGTGTGTGTGTGTGCTTCTGTTCTCTGTTTAGCGCATTATCACCTCACCGTAATGGACCGCCGTCGCCAAGCAACAGGACCACCACGGAAGGCGGAGCCTCCTCTCAGTCACCAGCAGGAGATTGGCGGCTCAGAGGAGAACAGGAGAAGCCGAGCACGCACAGCCGAGTGTGCAACATGCAGGACCACGACACACAAACACACACACAAGTACACACACAACAAACGGCCAGCTCGCACAACCACAGGTAAGAGCTACACCTTCTGTGTGTTACTTTATACTGTAGTTTATATAGTGTTAGTGTGTGTGTAATTACACACACACACACACACACACACAGCGTAACTTCTTGACTGCTTTTCAGGATGGTGACGAGTAGAGAGACAGAGCCTGAAAACATAAACCACAGTTTAAGCATCTTAAAACACATACGTAAGTGAACACACACACACACACACACACACACAGAGCATGCGTGTCCACCATCTGTTCATGAATGTAATTCATTCAACCTATTGAGTTTTTTTTATTTATTGGTTAATAAATGTCAATATGAGCCACAACAAAACTGATTTATATATTAAATAAAATATTAGAAAGTTGATGATTATTGTGTAGAATTGTATTTACAGTGGTAGCTAGATTATGTAACGTCTGTAGACTTGAGGAGCACTTGATTGAGCCGTGGTAAAAGTCGTAAAAATACAGGGCTGGTAATCAGAAGCTCAGAGGTTTAAATACCTCAGGCAACAGGATTTCACTATTGGACCCTTGAGCAAGAATCTCAGCTTTCAGTTGCCTGAGTTAAAGCTGCATTGAATAAAAGGTGGTACAACTGTTCCTGATTCCTGAGTTGTAGGAATTACTTACAAAGTACAGATAATTTAGGGATGTAAGACTAGAGAACGTTTCTACCAGTCTTTAGTTTGATGTTTAACCCAGTCACAGGTGTGTGTGTGTGTGTGTGTGTGTGTGCAGGGTAGAGGTGTTTGGGTTGTACACTGGGAGGTTCTCAATGTGAGTAAACAAAACAGTTTGGCCGCACAGATCGGAAATAAGGCTGGGTAAGGGCTGGGCTGGTGGTGGAGGTGCGGTTTTGATGCTGTGAAGTCCGCTCTAGGGTTGAGTGTGGTTCACCTATGAACATTAAGAACATCAGATACATCTCCTAAGTGTACAACGATGAAACCCTGAACCTCAGGTGGTTTTTCTCTGCCATGCTGAACTCACTGTGGTGGAGCCATTATTAGAACGTTTAGGATTTTATGACGTGTTGAGGTGTAACTAAAATGAAAAGACCTGAACAGATGAGTCCGGCTCAGCAGGACCTGTGATGATCCTGCATGTGATTACAGCTCATAATGATGACGCCTATTAAAGACAGATCTGTCGATAATAAACATTTGAAGGGCAGAAGGTTTTACCACCTTTGGAATGTGATATTTTGAGTGTGTTTTATTTAAAGCAGTGTAATGTGGACACACACCGAGCCAGTGAAGCACACACGGATGCAGATGAAGCTTTTAGGACACACTGTAGGTACCAAAATTATGTAGACTCCCCTCCTGATTGTTGATTTCAGGTGTATTTGTTAGACCCGTTGCTAACAGGTGTGTAAAAGTATAAACACCAGCCTGTGATTTGTGATTTCACAAAAGCTCTTTTGTCTGAACGGGCTTAACAGGCTCACCGTTTGGGTGTCCACATACTTTTGGCGATATAGCTTACATTCCATTCAGGGAAATACCAAAAACACTTTGATGGCTCAGCTCAGATGTATAATAAAAGCACCACACCCTGGAACAGGCTGTCTAAAGGTACCACGCTTACTCATTAATTCACTGACTCGCACCTAGTCCGAGTGGCCAATCCACCTTCTGCATGTTTTAAGAGGTGAGAATCAAACCCCAGAGCTGTGCGGCACCCACACTATCTGCTGTGCCACCCTGCCCCCCTGCTAGGATGCTGATATAGTTAAATAGTTCCAGTATAATTGATTCATGCAGCATCATTCCAGCTCTGCTGCATTATAATAATAATAATATAAATATTTATTTATGATAATTACACCTTTCCTTTCAGTAACCAATTCATCCTGGTCAAGGGCGCAGTAGGTCTGAAGCCTAAACAAATAAAGTCCTTAATACAGCTGTATGTTCATCTTAGAAAAATTGAAATGAAAAATGTGAGCATCAGAAGTGTGTGAGTGGAATAAATGTGGCTTCTGTGTCCCACTTGCTTATGTAATCACACCCACCTGAAGGACGTTATGCAACCATCTCACTGTACACACTGTGTTTCAGAGACCACACACACACACACACACACACACACACATTCGCTGCTATCCCACGCAGTGTTAATGCGAGTGTGTGTGTGTGTGTGTGTTCTGTTACTGTGTGCTGGCAGTGTGGGTGTGAGGTCATGAATTCTTCCACTCACTCACTGTGCAGAACATCAGATCCTCCATCGTTCCTCCAACCACCTCAGAGGCGCTCAGGCATCTCAGCGCTCGGTACAGAAGGTCCTGAACCTCCACCAGAGTGTGTTAGTGCTTCTACTGAACAACAAGCATCAGTCCTCCTCTAAACTCAGTCCTCTTCTAAACTCAGTCCTCCTCTAAACTCAGTCCTCTTCTAAACTCAGTCCTCCTCTAAACTCAGTCCTCCTCTAAACTCAGTCCTGCTCTAAACTCTAAACTCAGTCCTCCTCTAAACTCAGTCCTTCTCTTAGTCAGCCAATTTAGATTTACATTACTGAAATGATCAGCCAAGTTTATTTTGGTGTGATGAAAGGATCAGCCATTTTTTTATTTGGTTTACAGATGATCAGCCAGTTTTATTTAGGTGTGATGAAATGAAGAGCCAGTTTTATTTAGGTGTGATGAAATGAAGAGCCAGTTTTATTTAGGTGTGATGAAATGATCAGCCGTTCTCCATCTGTGGCTGCAGCGTTCCTGTATCAGGAGTATCGCGACTCTTCAGAGCAACAGGAGATCGAACAGCGTCGCCAGCGTGATGCGCATCCCGGTAAAGACCCGGAAGCTCCGTCACGAGACCCGTCAGGCCCGGAGGTGTCGGCGGGGTCTGGGGTCGCGGCCCCTGCGCTGCAGCTTCAGCTGCGTAACTCGTCTCAGTCTCTGAGTTTATGGCAGAACCTGGAGGTCGTGGAGAACAGCGGCATTCTGCACAAACTCCCACAACGAGAGATCATACTGCAGGAGGTACACACACACACACACACACACACACACTTACACACACTTACACACACTCACACTCACTCACACTCACACACACACACACACTCAACTCAACTCAAAAGAAGCTTTATTGGCATGACAAATAAGGACATTCGTATTGCCAAAGCAAGTTACAGGGAAATATAAACAATAAAAATAAGAAAGAACAAAAATATACAGAACAGTTACATGTGCAAAAAATATAGAATAGAATAAAATATTAATAAAAACAGTGCAAAATAATAACAATAAAAATTATAATATTTACAATAATGAGGTAGTAAAACAATCAGTTTGTGCTGTGTGTGTGTGTGTGTGTGTGTGTGTGTGTGTGTGTGTGTGTGTATGAGACATGGTCACCCACTGTCCCTCACCTGGTGGCAGGTGTAAGTATAGAGTGCTGCTAGTGTGCAGCTCTCTCTGTGCTCCCCCAGTTGGTGGGGCAGTTTGTCGGGGTCTGGGAGGGAGGTGAAGTTGGGGATGATGTTATTAAATTTAGGGAAGAATTGGGAGGGTGAGGAAGTGCAGCTCCGTCTCTACTGTACTGAGAGTGCAGTGCTGGCACAACCTCTCCTCCCGGGGCAGCCAGGACCGGGTGTGTCGCCCCGTCTCCACGGCCAGGTCATGTGCGCTCAGTCTGTACCTCGTCAGGGTGTTTCTTAATTTAGGGTCAGATACTGCGCTCAGATAATCTGCTACACTGTAGTGTCTGTTTAGGGCCAAATAACAAATAACAACAAATAATAAATAACTGCATTTTACTTTGAGTTTTAGTTTCAGTTTCCCAATAATTCAGATATTTAGTTCGGAGTCTTTGTGTAATTTGGTTTATTATAATTGGGTTTACAGATTTCTCCTGTTCCTGAGTCTTTATTGTGTTAGTGTGTGTTAGTGGTGTGTCTGCGTGTGTTAGTGGTGTATCTGTGTGTGTTAGTGGTGTGTCTGCGTGTGTTAGTGGTGTATCTGTGTGTGTTAGTGGTGTATGGGTGTAGTGACTCAGGACCAGTTGGATGAGGGGACTGGTATGTTTGCTCAGCTCGAGGGCTGGCAATACAGACAACAGTAAAATAAGTACATATTTATTATATATAAGCATTGTATTAATAAAACTATATCAATTATGTATGGTAAATAAAAGAATATACAGGTTTGTACGTTTTGATGATTATACAGCTTATTAAACAAAGGTGTAAGTCGCTTATTAAAGTTGTAAGCAGACCTGGCTTGATCTTTACTGGTATTGTGTATAACTCCTGCCACGAGAGGATTATTGAAAGTGGATCAGAGAGCAGCATAAAAGACGAGCTACAGCGTTTGTTTACCTAATATATTATTAGCACATATTAATTCTATTGAGGAACACATGAAGAGAAGGAAACCACAAATCCCAGAATCATCAGTGCAACCTCTGACTTCACTTTGTCTGAAATTGCTTATTCGCTCATAAGAAAGTCTTATTTGATGTTTCTTCTACAAGCTTTGCATTCCTGGATTTGGGCGGTTTATCCCATTCTTAATGTCAGATCCTCTCAGATTTTACAATGAGGTTAAAGTCTGGGCCTCTCAGTGACATTCAGAGACTTGTTCCAATATATTCCAGGGTTGTTTTGGCTGTATGCTTTGGGTCATGCTTGGGTATACTTTGTCATGTTGAATGATGAACTGTCGGTGAGTTTGTGTGCGCGCCGGTGAAGGTTTACTTTAAGGATGCTCATGCGGACTTAAGTTCTAGACGCATCTCAAGGACCTGACCACAATGTATAGTGCCAGATCAAATGAGAATGATCCAATTCGGGAACAAGAGATTTTAGCTTTTAATATTTAAGTATAGGGCGCTTAGGTGGTGCAGTGGTACATTACACAAATCCCCAGTGGTGCTATTGGCCGGTTAAGCATCTTTATACATGTTGAATTTGTTGTGAAGGAACACCAGCAGCCTGCACAGAGCCGTGAATCCAACCCCACTGAACACCTTTGGGATGAACTGGAATGCTGATTATGAAGCAGGCCTTCCTGTTCTGACCTCACTAGTCTTTATAAATGTGGGGCTGTAAAACAGCTCATGTCTTTGTAGTGCTTGGTATCGTATTGAATTGTGGATCAATAATATGGACTGAGGTCTGATGTTTCCTGTTCTCTCTCTGCAGGCCATGTTTGAGCTGGTGTCCTCAGAAGCTTCGTACTATAAAAGCCTGGAACTTCTGGAGACCCACTTTCTGCAGAACCAAGCGCTGGTCAGCAGACTCAGTCAATCGGACATGCACTTCCTGTTCTCCAACATCACTGATGTCATGAAGGCAAGCGAGAGGTGTGTCTGCACAAGAAAAATATATAATAATAATAATTAAAATAGCTGGTTTAATTAAGGTCATAAATGATAATTAAGGTTGATTATGTATCTGTTTTGTACCTGAAAGCTTATTATAATCACATTCATTATTCGCATGAAGCCATGCGTCTCTATAAACAACCACTGGCAGTGAACGGGTCACGACGCTGCCCTCGAGTGCCACCTTTAAAAAAAAAAAAGTGTTTTTTGACTTTACTAGGGTACTGTTATTATGAAGTGGACAATTCTAAGAGCAACAACAGCTTAGCCATGAAGTCGCACAATCTTACAGAGCAGGACCTCGATTCCTGAAGCATGAAACATCTAAATCTATCCGCTCTTGGTCACAGCACTTACTATCAAGTTCCAAACTCCCACTGGAAACAAGGTCAGCGCAAAAACTGCTAATCAGGAGCAATTTCTGAGAGCAGTGTCAGCTGAAATGGATTAAAGAGTGCTCCCACTGGACTCTGGAGCATGTCTGTGATGCTTTAGGCCACTCTGAGTCAGTAAAAGGAAATCCTAATAGCACAGCATGCACTGACATTATAGAGAATTAGGTTTTTAACTCCAGGGCAACAGTTTAGGGAATCTCCTTACCTGGTTTAGCATGGTAGTGCCCGCTCACATGAAGGAAACGGTTCAGTGCGCTTGGCACGGAGAGTCCTGATCTCAACACCATCCGGCAGCTTTGGAATGAATCGGAAGGCATGCCTCGAGCAGATCCTCACTGATGCTCTCATGGCTGAATAAATGAAATCCCTGCAGTCATGTTCCAAAGTGTAATGAAAAGCTTTCTCAGAGGAGTTGAGGCTGGTATGGCAGTAGTGAGACACTAAAGCCGTGTTAGGCGTAGCTGCAGCGTGTGTTTATTGTTTCTGTGTGTGCCGCTCAGCTTCCTGATGGATCTGGAGCACCGGATCGAGGAGTCCATCCTGATCTCTGACGTGTGTGATGTGGTTTATCATCACGCTGCCAACCACTTCCACGTCTTCATCAGCTACGTCATCAACCAGGTCTACCAGGAGAAGAACTACAGACGCATACTGTGAGTCATAGTGTGTGTGTGTGTGTGTGTGTGTGTGTGTGAGTATGAGAGATGCTCTGGATTCACAAAGTACAATAAATGTTTATTTTATTAAGTGTTTGATTTCTTTCATATTTTGTGTGTGTGTGTGTGTGTGTGTGTGTGTTAGACAGGAGAACACAGTGTTTCGGGAAACCATGGCTCATCTGGAAAACTTCCCCAAAGTCAGAGGCCTGTCCTTCACCTCTTTTTTGATCCTGCCCTTCCAGCGAATCACACGCCTCAAACTACTGGTGCAGGTACCTGTCAACCAATCGGATCAGTCTACACACAAACGCAGCTACCAATCAGCCAATCAGATATCTCTAAACACTGATACAGGTTTTACAGAGGATTAACAGTGCAAGTGCTTTTAATGAACACACGATACAGAAATCAGTGACATTAGCACCCGCGGCGCATTGTGGTTCATATTTGATTAAACTTAAGATGGTCCCTCTGATGGAATCACATTTAATATATAAAACAGGGCAGCTCGGTGGGTAGCACTAGCGCCTCACAGCAAGAAGGTCCTGGGTTTGATTCCCAGGTGGAGCAGTCCGGGTCCTTTCTATGTGGAGTTTGCATGTTCTCCCCGTGTGTGACGGATCAGCTTCTTCTGTAGACTCGTCGCCTTGTTTAAACGTTTTAAAGATTCAGATTCAGTTTTCCTCTTGTTCTCCTTTAATGCGTCCACATACTTTTGCTCCATTCATGTTTCCTTCAGTGAGGTGTAACTCTTCGTATCATGATGCTCCCACCACCGTACTTCACTGTGGGTTTGGTGTTCTTAGGATCATAAACAGAAAATGTATTATCATGCTTTCATGCATTACTTTTCAGTGATAGACACTCCTGGGGTGTTTTAATAATAGCGGTCAGGTGTGGGACTGAACTGAGGACATGAATGTGTGTGTGTGTGTGTGTGTGTGTGTGTGTGTGCTGCAGAACATTCTGAAGAAGGTGGAGGAGAACTCGGAGAGGGAGAAGAACGCTATAAAGGCTCATAAGGAGCTGGAGAAGGTAAGTATGCATGTGGTTCTGGGTGTGTTCCTGGGCGTGGTGCCCCCCCCCTCCCCTTTCATTTGTACGGCTGGCACACCTTTACCTGTGTTACTGTGGCATAAGTGGTATATCTGGTAGTTACCGTGGCAACAGTGGAAATTAGCATAATGTGTTCCAGTTTAGTGTCAGAGTTCAGCTGCAGTGCTGGTTTGATTTGAATGTCGTCGTAGTTCTGGATTTGGAAGCTTAGTGGGTAATGTAACAGACTAGTGATCAGAAAGTTGCTGGTTTAAGCCCGATCACTACCAGGTTGCCAGTCCTGGGCTCCTGGTTAAGTCATGTAGAGTATTTGTTTGTTTAGTTTTGTGATTCACTGTTTGTTTGCTCTCAGTCTATTTGTCTGAATTCTCCTCTGCCACTTGCGTAACCCCCTTCCTGCTCTCAGAGAGACGTGTGCCCCCTCCGACATGTGCAGCCGCTGGCGCTTCTCTTCACCATCTGGTGGTGGATTCCCATACAGAGCCATATCATGTACAGAGAGTGAATCCCTTCCCCACTTGTGTTGGTACCTTGTTTTTAAGGTTGTCCGCTCCTTAAGATTGCATATCAGACATGATTAAGTGTGTCTGTAGGTGGCCCAGTCAGGTCGTTAGCACCGCTGAGATTAGACCACTGTGCCAAGTGAACCCGCATCCCCCAGAACACAAGCGTGAGGACTGGAATGTGATGTGAGGCCTGAGTAATGGTGTGTGATCACTGTAATGATGTAATTGTATGTAATGACATGCTAAATACACTAACGATCATGACAGTTGAGGTTATTAACAGTGTTATTGAGCTACTGAAAGGTGTGTGAGCTCCAGTGTTCTGATCCTCGTTAGGATGGAACCTGAACCGATTTATACTTTATTGTCTGGTAGATGATTAATGTGGTGGCTCCACCCAGCACCCACTGTTGTTGTTTTATTGTTGTTTACCATTGATAACACTGTGTGTGTGTGTGTGTGTGTGTGTTTGATCAGATCGTTAGGGAGTGTAATGAAGGAGCGAGGAAGATGAGCCGCACCGAGGAGCTGATCAGCATCGAAAAAACTTTAGAATTCAAATCCAAGGTGAAAATAATTAAACATTTATTAACGTCCCCAACAAAAATGCACACAGTGGTGGGAGTCACCGCCCTCTGCACCGAACCATTTCAGATTATTTATCCAAACACAGAACACAAAGATCAGTCAGGAAAAAACACAAAACATTTTAAAATTATAGTTTTATTTGTTTATAGAGCAATAATTATCCGGCATGAAAAAGAAACAAGTAAAACACAGAGGCAGCTGGAAAGGGGGCACTTACTTTTTCCCACCACAGTACAGAATGTAGTACTGGTGTATAAAAAAGGACGTTTTTTAGAGTAAAAGTACAGAAGTACAGTTAGTAACCCTAATTCCCAAAAAGTTGGGACAGGGTGTGAAATAAAAAGCAGTTAGTATTAAGTTCTGTCAAAAACACTTTGTTGTTTTATTACATTGTTATTATCATGAATATTATTATTGTTGTTATTATTATTATTATTATTATCATGATTATTATTATTATTATTATTATTATCATGATAATTATTATTATTATTATCATGATTATTATTATTATCATGATTATTATTATCATTATTATTATCATGATTATTATTATTATCATGATTATTATTATTATCATTATTATTATTATTATTATTATTATCATTATTATTATTATTATTATTATCATGATTATTATTATTATTATTATTATTATTATCATGATTATTATTATTATTATTATTATCATGATTATTATTATTATCATGATTATTATTATTATCATTATTATTATTATTATTATTATTATTATTATTATCATTATTATTATTATTATTATTATTATTATTATCATTATTATTATCATTATTATTATTATTATTATTATCATTATTATTAATATTATTATCATTATTATTATTATTATTATTATTCATGCCTGTGCACCACACATTCGCACAAAGAGACAGTTCTGAACTGCAGGCAGGTTAGTCTAGCATCTAAAAGCACTCCCCGATTATGCCATGCTGATGAATTACTGCATACAGGTGGGTGGATTGGCATTGTCACATGTGCAGTGTACCCACACCCAGTATTACCTGATTATTTAGCAATAGGACTAAACGGACAGATCAGATCTGATCACTCTCCACAAATCAGATTAGATAAAGCAAAATGATTTGCCCTGCAGTGTGCACAAAGTAAATGAACCCTGGCCTCTAATACCCATAATGCCCAGATGACGGTGCTGTGCCTGTGACCCTGTTTCATGATGCTTTGACCTTTTGTCCCCAGTCAGTGCCGGTGATCTCTCACTCCCGCTGGCTCCTAAAGAAAGGCGAGGTTCTGCAGATGTCGGGGCCGAAGAGCACCCGCACCATGCGCAATCGAAAAATGTACCACCCGCTCTACCTGTTCCTGTTCAACAACCTGCTGCTCATCACCAAGCGCAGCTCCAGGTCAGTCAGCGCGGAGTCGTTCACGTTCATCTGAGTGGGTCGCAAGATGGAAAAATGGGCTGCTGAGAAAAATAATAGTAATTAAATAAACATGCATGCGAGCACCCCCTTGTGGAGACTTTATGTTACATTTTGTAAACCACAGTGGGACCAGATTGTGCAGAGAGAGTGAGGTGTGTTGTTTGTGTTGCCTGTGTATGCACTACATTCATAAACCACATACCTTAGATTGGGGGGGGGGGGGGGGGGGGGCACCATGCATTCACACACAGGGGCTATTCAGGACAGAGCTTAGGATCGAACTCTGCTCCCTGTAGCTGTGCAGCACCAACACCAACAACAAACTGCAGCCTCAAACCATTTAATTGTTTATATTAATGAAGAATGTGGATGTTCAGCTCTATCAGGACTGAAACACCTCAGCGTGAGACGCCTGTTATTAACTCTCTGTGTGTGTGTGTGTGTGTGTGAGGACAGTGGGGAGAAGTTTCAGGTGTTGGACTCGTGCACTCGCTCCATGCTGAGGACGGAGGACATGGAGGATCAGGGTCAGATGTTAGCCTGTGTGTTCATACTCAGACTGCTGGAGAACCAGGAGGATCGACCCATCACCTACACGCTGAAGGCCAACAGCATGTGAGAGGCTCCCTCACCACACACACACACACACACACACACACTAACTCTGCTGGCCGGTCAGTTACTCTGCACATAGACGGTGAATAACAGGGAGCAGTACAGGAGAGGGGGTGTGTGTTAGGTTACAGCCTTCATAGGTCGGGGTCTGCGTCAGTAAGGGAGATACAATTTGGGAACTGGATATGACATAATTTGGAGAGAAAATGCATAAATAGAGTCAAAATAAATAAGGTGAAATTTAACGTGTGAAAAATTTGAGCTTTTACACAACCTTTGCATTTTCTACATAGAGTTTAGCAGCTTAGAGATTCCTCATGTTGCCAGCTAGCATAGAGCAGAGTTCCCCACAGTTTCAGTCCTGAAACCTCTTGTATAGCAGAGGAAAAACACTGAACTATAGGTGCAGGGTTTGATAAGACAGCAGACGGCTTATATTATATCCATTATAAATATATGTACGTATGTAATCCTATTGCTGACTGTGTGTGTGTGTGTGTGTGTGTGTGTGTGTGTGTGCAGGAGTGAGAAGCTGCGCTGGATGTGTGCTCTTACTCCAAACCGCAGAACCAGGTTCCTCTCGACCAGCGCCCACATGCCAGGTACCAACCGCAGTCCTGTACCCCTAATACACACACACACACACACACACACACACACAGGTAGCTTTTATTATTTAAATGACCTGTGTGTGTGTGTGTGTTAGACTCTCCTCAGGTGCAGTGTATCCAGTCGTACTCGGCTCAGGAACCTGATGAGCTCTCCGTGGAGATGGCCGACATCCTTCTCATGCTGGAAAGAACCGACGATGGTGAGCACACACACTCCTCACACTACGTGTCCTAATGTACATGAACACACTCATTAATATGGAGCTCATTCTCATTTAGCATCTATAACAGCCTCCACTCTTTTTAGGAAGTGTGAGCAGCATTGACTGTATTTTGTTACCCCACAGGGTGGATAATGGGCGAGCGCCTGCACGACGGCGAGCGCGGTTGGTTCCCGTGCCGCGTGGTGGAGGAGATCATGAGCGCCGAGGTCCGAGCGCAGAACATCAGAGAGTGCGAGAGGATCCAGCAGGTTCAGGGTGGAGCTGGGGCCTCCAGAGGGCGCCGCACTCACAAGAACACGTCCTTCACGCCCGCCTGGACCGACCAGTCAGGGCAGGACTACTGAGCTGAGCTCAAACGAACCCCGCTCGTTAAATCAGCCCGGATCATGTGACCAACGTTCGGACTCTGGGTCAAAAGTCACGTCTCGTCCACGCTCGCGTTGCATCACAGTGCTGTCCTCATTACGACCCCGCCCGCTTCCCCTGACGAATGTTGGTGTATTCGCCTCGGCACGCTGTCACACGGTGGCTGCTAGGGGGCGCTGCAGCTATTCTGGTTGTGTTTTATTACAGTATGTGTGAATGTTTTTGTATTTCAGTTTTTTTTTGTATTGCATTTCTATTTTCCTCCCAATCTAGTCGTACCCAGTTCCCCTAATTATATCCCAGCTGCAGACTCCCAAACATAGACTATCACACGCCCCGTCTAAAATCACTTCTATCCCCAAAATAGAGACGGGATTACGCACTACTATTCATAAAGCCAGAAGAGGCTGGTTGATAGCACAGCTGATATTTAAACTCACGTATTCAGCAGCTACGCTGGTGCACCATCACCAGGTCTCTGCAGTACTACCAGCCTGGCTGGGTGCCCCGTGTCTGTGCAGATGCGATTCATACTGTCCAGTTGAGGCGCTGGCATAAAGAAGTGGCAGAAGAATACAAAGAGAGCCGTGTGTTCGTCCAGACATGCTTAGCCTCTGTATGAATCCTCCGCCGGCTGGTACAAGTATCAGAGGAGGCATGTGCCATCCTGCTGCCCATTTTGGCCTGTAAATGCTTCGTACAACCAGCAGAGATCAGCAGTGAGCAGGAGAACTGAGTATATCAGACTTGGACAGTACGTTTCGTGTTGTCTGGGATGTTCCTCAGTAGAAGAAATGAAGCGAGTTTTACCCTGTTTATCTCTTTTTCAGGGCTGTTTGTTGTGAAGGGCCCTCTCTAAAGTAAACCCAGTTTATCCTGCTTCAGTTTGGAACGCCCCTACAGACAGACCCACTTTTCAGTGCCCTATATAGGGCTGATGAGTCTGAAATGTACAGCATCTCAGCTCCCCTCAGAAGATCAGGAGATGTGAACCCAGGCTTAGGTCGTCAGGGGTACTAGAGCGAGGGGAAGTGAACGAGGGTGCATGATAGTATTGGGACGCAGTGTTGTAAATCTTGTTATTTGAATCTGTACCCGCGTTATTGTGTTGGACAGCGTAACAGCATGACAACGCTGAGCCTCCCCCGGTCTCTGTGAGATGGACGGAAAACAAAAACACGGAGTGACGCAGACGTTCAGGTCACACCTCAGTGATGCTGTGTGGCTATTTTTTGCACCTTGTGGGAACCAGACGTGTGTGTGTGTGTGTGTGTGTGTGCGAGTGTGTGTTACAGGAAGCTGTCTGTTCTGCATTCACATGAGGAATGTCGTTTCAATTCTGCAGGTTTTGCACGTTCTGCAGGCTTAAAACACACACACACACACGCACATACACACACACACGCATGTGAACAAACACGCCTGTAATCTTACACAACTTGTTTTATAGTGAGTGCTTCCTCTAACAGAAAGCTCAGGAAAGTCCAGTGCTTTGTACAGTGTGTGTGTGTGTGTGTGTGTGCATGCATTCTTTGATTGTCGTTAAAAATTGGGACGGTATCTGAAGCGCTGATTTTCTGCTCCACACTTTATGAAACACAGGCGTGACGGTCGGTGTGATTTACAGTGTAACTGCTGTATTGTTGTTGTATTTTGTAAAAGATAATTTATTGTAAATGCAATATAAATGTTGAACTCAAAACACTTCTGTGATCTCTCACACACACACACACACACACACACACGTTCTGATTTATTATATTTGTTTATTTTGATAGGAATTAAAACCATTTCAAGAAAAAAAGATACAAAAAATTTGTAAAATCAATAATAATCATTAATGAAAGAGATAACATTAATAAAAACCAAACAGTCACACTTGGCTGTGGCTGTGCCTGAGGGAGGGCTGTTGGGGTTCGTTGGCACGGTGCGATTGTGACCTCAGCTGTCTGCTAAAAGTGCCTGCAGTAGCAGATCAGTCAACATTCCCATTCATCCTGAAGGTGTTAAATGAGGTTAAGATCAGGGATCTTGCTAAAACAGGTAGCAGTGGGTGTGACTAAAGCACCTGAACTCAATCAACTTTCAACAGAGATTAAAAGCTGAAAAATGTAGAGACGTGTCGTGGTGTTTTATTTTATTCAGGTTGAGAATCAGCCAATCAGATGTTCATCAGTTCTGTAAAGTAAAGGCTTAAAGGTTATCAGCTCTCATCCTAAACTGTTCAGTCCAGCACCGAACATCTACGTCTGCTCTCCAACATTATTCAGCACTGCTTAGTCCTGGGGGTTTGAACCAGATTATTATGGGGACTCATCAGTGAACTCTCAGTGCAGGTCCCAAGCCCTGATAAACAGGGGTGTTCAGGGCGTCTGGCATTAAAACTGTTCCACATCAAACATGCTGGTCCAATAAAAGAACGTAAGATGTGTTGTGGTTATTTCTTTGGTTTTTTACTGATTGTTATTTTCAGTTCTCACGTGCGGTTTACTGCTTCTCAATCAACACCACGCTGTTCCTAACTCATGATTAATGAGGGCGGCACCGCTGATGTCTTTATTATTTTTAATAATATTCGGTATGCAGAGTTTGGTTTGAGTCTGTTTTCCCACTGATGCGCTGCCATTCAGAAACACCGACACCTCACATCGTGTGTTATTACGGATTCTAGGAATGTTTCAGTGAAAGTCGCCCAACAGCTCGGGCAGGATTGTGATTCTCAACCTGAATAAAATAAAATACCACGTCTCTGCATCTCAGGCTTTTAATCTCTGTTGAAAGTTGTTTGAGTTCAGGTGTTTTAGTCACGCCCACTGCTGCCTTACCTGCTCCAACAAGATCCCCGATCTTAACCCCATTTAACACCTTCCGGGTGAATAGGAATGTTGACTGATAGCCAGATGTTTTTGTTCAGCATCAGTGCCTGATGGTACAAATGCTTTTTCTAACATAAAAATGAGTAAAAAACCAAGAAGCTAAAAATAAAACCAAATCATTTTAGATTTCTGATCCGCTACTGCAGGCACTTCGAGCAGACAGTCGAGGTCACAATCATACTGTGCCAACGAACCCCATTCGACACCCCGCTCTTAGGCACAGCCAAGTGAGCCTGTATGGTCAAAAACACCTCAAATAATAAATAATATTAACTCACCGACTAAAATAGTTTAAATGTTTTTTACTTGTTTGGGTTTTTTTTATTTTGTTAAATTCTATAATGCATCAAATTTTATGAAGAAATACTTTAATCATTTTAGTGAAAGCTCTAAACATCTCGCTTTCTCTGATACTTAGATAATAATATAATATTTAATGTATTAAAAAATTAAACTGTATTGGCCCGTACGGGGATCGAACCCGCGACCTTGGCGTTATTAGCACCACGCTCTAACCAACTGAGCTAACCGGCCATAACGGTATAGCAGGATACCTGGTATACCAAGGTGTAAATTATTAAATATATGAATATTATTATTAATGTGAACACTATAATGTAATATAGTTAAATGTATTAAATGTTTTGGTTTATGTTACTGAGGTAAAACTGTCCCGTACTGAATCAGAGGTTAAGGAAGCTGTCGAAATATGTCGAAATTTGGAATTAAGGGTAATTAAATTAGAACATGTTATTTTAATGTCAAATACAATATTGATTATTTAATATTAAATATTTTAATCTGGACGCGTCGAATATTAAACTTGATTTTGAACCTTTAAACGCAAACTCGGTGTGATTAAACAGCGCCATCATGCGTCCTATAGTGGTAACACACCCCAATTCAGAGCAACACTGAGGCTGCGACACAAACTAACATTACACGTTTTATGTCATTTAATCTAAAATGAGAAGGTTTATTCGTTCATTCATTGTTTGTTTTACCACAATGTTATCCTGTTCAGGGTCGCGGTGGGTCCGATTGAAATTGTTAAAAAAATTAAGTAGAGGGCAGAAAAGATCTGGGCTCGTCCGGGATTTGAACCCGGGACCTCTCGCACCCAAAGCGAGAATCATACCCCTAGACCAACGAGCCGCTCTGTGTCACGTCACACAGTGATTTATCTTAAAGTTTATCTGAAATTTTAACGTTAAAAATTAAAATTTAATGTTTTCAAGAAACGATCGTTTCACATTACACAAGGTTATATCGAACACACTTTTGGTGTCTCCAATTTACCTCACTTGCACGTCTTTGGACTGTGGGAGGAAACCGGAGCGCCCAGCGGGAACCCACGCGGACATGGGGAGAACATGCAAACTCCACACAGAAAGAACCTTGTTTGAACAGCTTGTTTGTTTACATTCATCCACCCTTTTACTGTGTTTAGTTGATTAGTAAAAATACACGTTCTGGTCTGCAGAACTGGTATCATGCCACTGATGACATGAACCTTGTGGTTTCCTCGGACGTTGTATAATTTCCTAATAACAGTAAAAAGTTTGGTAATTTAACAGACATCTGTGTGTGTGTGTGTGTGTGTGTGTGTGTGTGTGTGTGTGTGTTTCTCAGTAATGAGGAATTATCAATGACACAGTGACATTATGAAACTTTCTACACCGCCACATTAATCATCTAAACTGGTGTCTGTATATTTTTGACCCAGCAGATTTTCAGAAAACCAACAATAATTATATAAAAGAGTGCAGCAGTTATCCAGTGATAAAGGTACTGGACTAGTAACCAGAAGCTTGGTGCCATGTTTCCACTGTTGGGCTCCTGAGTGAGGCCCTTAACCCTCAGTCCCTTGTGCTCTAGTCAGTCACAGTTATAAAAGCCTCTTTGAATCAAAGTCTCTGTACGGGTGTGAGGGCTCTGCAGAGTGATGTGGGTGATGTGAAGCCCTCAGATTTCCTAACCTAACAGTCGCTAAATGAACTGATGAAAGCGTTTGTGTAAGAGTCGCCTCCTGCACCGCTGCTTCTTCAGTTTTTCAGTTAGTGAGGAACACAGCTCAGAAAACGTCTACATTCAGCTCAGCAGGAAGGTAATTGTTTTTATTGTAATTACATGATAATAAACGACTTTTTGTACTTTGATTAATAAATTATAGTGGTGGTTTCTGTAGCTGAAGATGTGATGTGATTTTATTGACATTATTAATAATTAATGAATGATTTACAGAGTTCAGAAGTTTAGAAATGATGAAGAGACACTTAGAGGAAAAGCAGGTAAGAACCATAAAGATTAATACTGGTGTAATACACACACACATGCACCACCTTTCCAACCAAAATAATCAGATGCTGATTGGTCGTTACTAAACTGCTCGCTGGGCTTCAAATCAATCTGCAAGTAAAACTTCAATGATTTGGTTTTATTTTTAATATTAAACAAGGTTTCAGTACATTTACAGTTATAAAGGTTGTTGTTAGAACTGCACAATTACTTCTCAAACTTACATTTGTGGCATTTTGCAGATGCTTCTATAAAAATAAAAAACTGACAATGACCTCAAACCCGCTCGATAAATTTGGGATGATTTGGCGAGTATTGTGAGCCAGACCTCCAACATCAGTACTTCTCCTCATAAATGCTTTAGGGAAGAGAGAAGTTACAGTGCACATCATGTCTGTCTGCTGAAGGGCTTTTTTTTTTTTTTTTTTTTTTTTTTTTTTTTTTTTTTTTTTTATTCAGGTAAACTCGGCCCCCCATGAGGAGAAGAATGGAACGTTTCAGGACAAATCCAGACAGAGCAACAGCAGATGGAACAACATCCGTAAGATGGTTTTACACCCGAGTTTATTTAGACGCTTTTGATCGGTGTGGCTGCAGGTTTGAGCCCCTGAACCTTTACAGAGAAGATCAGACACGCCCAAATAAAACAAATAAAAGCTCTGATTTGTGTGTGTGTGTGTGTGTGTTTCAGACCTGCTCCTGGTGTGTATTGTGTTACCCGGGTTGCTCATGTTTCTCCTGGACTGGTGTCGCCCCTCCTCTGACCCCTCCATCATCACTCTTCCAGCTCTCTGGGACTGGAGCTCTGCAGCGATAGTGCTGTTATTTACCCTCCTGCAGGCGGCGCTGTATCACCTACCTGTAGGACAGGTGAGTCTGAACTCTCACTGCCTGTCCATGTGGTGTCTCTGAACAGAATCAGTCCAGTGTTGAGCTGTTGATGCTCCTTAATGGTTCCACTCCTTTTTAAGAGTTTTTAATGTGACAGAAGTACCTGAGCTCTTCTACAGTCAGTGATTGACTACAGAGATCACATGGTGTCCGGATATTTGTGTATAATTCGTTTGCGTTTGTGCTTTAGGTGGCAGAAGGAAAAATGGGAAACGACGGAAAATGTTTGAAATACAAACTGAACGGTGAGTGTTCCAACATCCAACCAGCTTCATTCAGCCGAGTCATACAGCTTTAATGTGTGTGTGTGTGTGTGTGTGTGTGTGTGTGTGTGTGTGCTGTAGGGATGTATGCGTTTCTGGTGTGTGTGTCGGTGTCGGTGTGTGTGTGGCAGTGTGGTGTGTTTAGGTGGAGCAGTGTGATGAGCAGAGTGATTCCACTGATCAGCGCCGGATCTGTTCTCTCATTCATCATCAGTGTGGCTTTATACACACTCTCACACACACCTACAGGTAACACACACACACACACACCTACAGGTAACACACACACACACACACACACTCACACATACAGGTAACACACACACACACACACACACATACATGGAACAAACACACACACACACACACACCTACAGGTAACACACACACACACCTACAGGTAACACACACACACACACACACCTACAGGTAACACACACACCTACAGGTAACACACACACACACACACACTCACACATACAGGTAACACACACACACACACACACCTACAGGTAACACACACACACACACACACACACACACACATACAGGTAACACACACACACACACACACCTACAGGTAACACACACACACACACACACACACATACATGGAACAAACACACACACACACACTCACACCTACAGGTAACACACACACACACACACACTCACACATACAGGTAACACACACACACACAAACTAAATACTTCTACCCTCTGTAAATATAGGTATGCATGTGTGTGTGTGTGTGTGTGTGTGTGTGTGTGTGTTATTTAGACAGTATAGTGGAGGGTTTTGCGTTGGGTCGGGACTCAGACCCTTGTGTAGGAATGATTGATCTGAAGCACTTCATGATGTTGCGGATCGGCTTCATTGGCTGGGTGAGTTTATAACACACACACACGCACACACACACACACACACACACCAAATGTCATTAAATAATGTTGATTAATAGAAGTTGATTGACAGGCAGCAGTGCCTCCTCTTTTGTGTTTCTTTGATGTTTAGGCGATGATGGACGTTTGTTACCTCCTGACGGCCTTAGAGAGGGACGGTTCTGTCCCCCCGTCTCTCGCCCTCGTCTTCATATTCCAGCTCGTTTACATCCTGGACCTGCTCATTGACGAGGTCTGTACTGCTGAAACGTCCACAGGAGGGTCGTGATTAATAATGTGATTAATAATGTGATTAGTGATGATGTGATTAGTAATGTGATTAGTGATGCTGTGTAGTGACTAGTGATGGTGTGATTAGTGATGATGTGAGTAGTGATGCTGTGTGGGTGGGTGGTTTCCCCTGCAGGACTCAATTTTGAGCACTAAGGAGTTCACGGAGGAGTCGATCGGGTTCCTGATGGTGATGGGTGAGTACATCTGGATCCCGTTCTTCTCCAGCCTCCCTCTGTACTTCCTGCTCCACCGCCCCTGTGATACGGACCTGCTGAGCAGCTTACCCATAATCCTGCTGTTCGGTGAGCGTTCCCACATCCAGATCAATACGATCAGTAGCGATCAGTAATCAATAACCTGCTGAACATGATGTGCTTCTTCAGCTGCAGGTTTCCTGATTTATTATCGTTCCAACGATCAGAAGAGCGGCTTCCGCAATAACCCCCGCGCCCCCGCCTTCACCCGTACGTATCACCCGCCCGGTACCGTGGTAGTGTGTGGTTTCTCTTAATTTGTCCACCCTTGTTCAGAGTTATTACTGGCTGTGCAGGATCAGAAATGTTTTCTGTAGTTTATTGATGATGAGTTTGTTGTTGGTTTGGTGTGACCTTGTGTTTCTAAATGCAGATCTAGAGACCATCAGGAGTCCATCAGGCCAGAACCTGCTAGTATCCGGATGGTTCGGGTGGGTCAGACACCCCAATTACCTGGGTGACATAGTGATGATGTTCGCCTGGGCGCTGCCATGTGGTGAGAATTAATAAACACACATTTATACAACAGTTAAACCTGATAATCTAGTCAAGCCATGACTTTATCAACTGGCCATGGTTTTGGAATAGAAGGTCCAACCAGAATGTCCTCCGTACATCTTAAAGCTCTCTGGAAGAATCCACTACTGTCTGGGGAAAATGTGCTGGTTTGGACTCGGCTATGTTTAAATCGGGGAGGGGGTACAAAGGGGTAACAGAGTAATAAACAAACTTATGAGCAGGACAAACAAGAACATCTCACTGGGACCTACAAACAGGACCATCTCACGTCTCACAGGTCATCAAACATTGTCAGCAACAATCTCTGGACATCCCAGCCAATGTGTGTGTGTGTGTGTGTGTGTGTGTGTGTGTGTAGGGTTCAGCAGTGTGTTACCGTATCTACCTGCACTGCAGTGTGTGAAGCTGCTGAGGGAGCGAGCCGAGGAGATCGAGGAATCATGTGAGCAGAGACATGGAGCAGCGTGGAGAGAGTACTGCAGGAGAGTCCCGTATAAACTACTGCCCTACATCTACTGATCTTCATCATCTTCATCATCATCTGATCTTCATTATTAAACTTCAGTAGTGTTAAAATAAGAAGAACGTTTTTATATGTCTTTAACGTCTAGCGTCCCTCTAATAAACTCCTTTCTGATCCTGTCCACCCTCTCAGGAGGAAATAATGAAATAAAGGAAGCATGATGAACAACAGTGATATAATAACGTAGTTTTATTTATACAGCGCTACCTTAAATCTGGACGCCAGTCGGTTCTGGGAGTGGTGTTGAGTTTTAAAGACGTTGAGTTTCGAGGTATTTTTTCCCATAAGGATGTTTGGGAAACCTGTTAATGCGTCCATGGTCACGTGGAGCTGCAGATATTTTAGTCTCATGTAAAATTTTTGACACTTAAACACTGAAAATAACACAGATATAATATAAACACACTGAAATACAATTACAAACAGTTAAACATCAATAAAAATACAATAAAAGCTGCACTTTAGTTTTACTTCTTTATTGTTTCCTGATGCTTCTTAATGCTGGAGATGCTTGATGTTGAAATACCGTATTCCCTTCAGCACCGGCGCATTCACATGAGAAGTGACAAAACCGCTTTTCGTCGCTGTGCCGTTATTTTCTAAATGTGCTTAATGTTAACGTAAAAAAGCGAGTGAGGAATGTGATTAGTGGAGGAACTTATGAGCAGTAATAATGAAGAGAAGTTTAGTGCTCCTGTCTCCTTATTTTACTACATTAAACCACGTTAAGCTTTATTTTCAACCAGAAGCGTTTTAGACTCTGGGAGAAGCTGATTCTGATTCTCACCATTTCTCAGAAGCTGGAGCTGTAACACAAGTTTAAAAGTGAAAAAGAATCCAGATAAACACAGATACACGTGGAGCTGTAACCCTGGATCTGCACCTTATTCCACACTGATGCAGATTCAGATCAGATTCACACGCTGATCAGGGTTTAAAACAGCTGAAATTTCTCGATGGGGGCTTCGAGTTGCACAAATTTTGAGTTTAGAGGAAGTCAAGTTACACGGTGTCACTGTACATTAGTGTATAAATGAGTTATTGATTGATGTATTGACTGTGTGTGGAATTAAATCTTGTTATTATATACAGTGTTGCTGTAGGTGCTGTGCTCCTCAGCCGTTCACCCCTCAGTACCATCTGAGACCCTCTGTAGTGATTTACCAGCAGTGTAGGCAGTAGGGAGCAGGGCGCCATTTCAGAAACAACCCTAGATGCAACTCTGATTTCGTCCCAAATCTCGTACTACTATACTAAAGAGTGTGCTTAACCAATCCAGAATCAACACTGTTACTTGTCTAACCAACTACACTACCACTACCTAGTGCGCTTTGCTATTTGAAACACGCCCTTTGGCAGAAGTGGGCGGGGCGAGGAGGAATATGGGTGGGATATAAACAAAGCGCTTCCATTGTTGTAACAACAAGCTTCTAAAGCGACATTCAGGTCGAATATCGGCGTCTTTTTCTACAGAAATACACAGAGTGAGTTCGCATTTAGTCACTTTAGGAGTAGAAGGTACTAATTAATTAATAATTTGTATAGAAAATGGTATTTTTATAGGTAATATTGATGATTATATAACGTATTTAGAAAGAATGTGAAGAATAGAAAATGGCGCAGGGCTGAACACGCTCTGGTTTCTCTCTGCTCTCGTTATGTTTGTATTAAAGCTGTTTTAACCTTAATATTGCTGTATATCTATCAGTCTCTTTAGCTTTATAGTTTATCGGTGTGTTAAAGAGAGTATTAACTAACATATTTAGTCAGTAGTTGTGAGTATTAATGTGTATTTTGTTATAAATGATGATTATTATTCCTCCTCTGTGGCTTCTTAACAGCCATAAAGCTCAGCAGTGTGGGGGCGTGGTTATGCAAATGAGACACATTAGAACAGCATTGATTCGTCCAGACATGCCTTCGTCCCGCCCTCTTGAACTCTGATTGGTTGAAATGTAATAGTACGGGTTTGTTTAGAGTGGTCGGTTCATACTGAGCGCTCTCTTGTGCAGAAGTATTCACACCCTGAACCACAGTTATAGGGATGTGTGTTTGTTTTCTTTTTCTTTTAGTGCACAAGTGATGTTTATTTTCTACATGTTACCCACAGGATAGAAATAAAGCATAAAATGTGCAAAACTTATGGTACAGGAATTGTTTTCTTTAATTATTTCCAACGTTAAGTTCAGTATAGATAGATACAAAAGTAATAGTACACACTACAGAGATTCACATTATACAAACAAGTATCTGTATAACCACAACAACACTCAGACAACACACTACAACAACAGGACCCGAGGGTCCATATGGAGGTGTTATTTCGGTTAACATTGTAATGTTGGTGTAAAGTGAACCACAGTGCAAATATAAGAAAATGTGCAGATTAATGTACAAAAGGTGCGGAAAAGAAAGTGTAAAATGGTGTGTTCACTTATTTATTAGCATGAACATATTCCAACAAAGATCAGCATCATCCTGTTGGGCCCTTGAGCAAGGCCCTTAATCCTCAAAGCTTTAGAGGTCTCTGCTTAACCTGCACAGTGATCCCGGATTTCAAATAAAAGAAATTCACTGTACTGTCCAAGTGTAGATGTCCATATGACCAATAGTGCTGTTCCATCTGCCCTAGATTATTATTATTATTATTATTATTAAATATGTCCACATACTTATGGCCATGTAGTGTAAATGGCAGCATTGTCACTAATGCCAATCAAATCGTCTCTACACAGCTACCATCAAACGCAGCGTTCGTTTAACTAACTTACATACTTTTGTTTTTCTATTCAGCCATATAATAAAATAAAAAATAGTTTTAGTTTCTCTACATTGTGATATCTGGGGTGTTAATGATACTTTAGCTGACATCTCGTCCCTTGATTGACGCCCGTCGGCCCCCTTCTGCGTGTGTTTGTGTGTTTCAGGTGATCGTCAGCAGTCATGGCTCGTACTAAGCAGACAGCTCGTAAATCTACAGGAGGTAAAGCTCCTCGTAAACAACTGGCCACTAAAGCCGCCCGCAAGAGTGCGCCCTCTACTGGAGGGGTTAAAAAACCCCATCGCTACAGGTAAGATTCAAGATTACAGGATTACAAACCTCACTTTCATTAAAACACTCACCTGAAACGACCGGGTGCGAGAGGAAACACATGCTGAGCTCTGACCCACTGAGTGGTGCCGGAAGTATTAGAACTGTTCAGATGAAGAATTTGCGCATCCAGGTGCTAGACTGACCCGCCTGCGGTGCACAAATATGACAGAAATGACAAATATTCTTTGATTGGGAGATGCAGGGGACAGAAAGAGCTGAGTGTAATCAAAACCTCACTGTAAACAAGGGAGTGTTTCAAAATCTTCTGTAATTTTATAGACAGGGTGGTATTTGGGACACAGCCCAGTAGTTCATGCACAGTGTGCACTAGGCATTGTTTATTTAAGAAGATTATAGTCGGGTGTCCACATACTTTTATGTATTTTTGAAGGACGTGGCTATACATGACGGCTGTGTTTGTGATTCGTGTGAAACGTGTGTGTGTGTGTGTGTGTGTGTGTGTGTGTGTGTGTGTGTGTGGTGCAGACCCGGTACCGTGGCTCTGCGTGAGATCCGTCGCTATCAGAAATCCACCGAGCTGCTGATCAGGAAGCTTCCGTTCCAGCGCCTGGTCCGAGAGATCGCTCAGGACTTCAAGACGGACCTGCGCTTCCAGAGCGCCGCCATCGGAGCCCTGCAGGTACATCCACACACATCAGATCCACGTCATGTGGGAACGGCGTCTGTTTCGTGCTACATGCGTTACATTTAGCGGACGCGTTTATCCAAAGCCATGTACAGTATACAGTCTAAGCAATTCAGGGTTAGGGGCCTCGCTCAAGGGCCCAACAGTTTACAACCTGGCAGTGGGGCTTGAAGATTTGTTCTTTGATGTCGTGCTTTTATTTTGTTCAGTCGTAGCCTAGCGGTTAAAGTACCGGACTAGTAATCAAAAGGTCACTGGTTCAAGCCCCACCACTGCCAATTTACCCCTGTTGGGCCCTTGAGCAAGGCCCTTAACCCTCAATTGCTCAGATGATTTACTGTCGCAGTACTGTAAGTCACTTTGTGCTGCTAACTGCTGTAAATGTGACCGGATTCCCTCTCTAATGAACTGGTGCCCGTGTGTGCAGGAGGCGAGCGAGGCGTACCTGGTGGGTCTGTTCGAGGACACGAACCTGTGTGCCATCCACGCCAAGCGCGTCACCATCATGCCCAAAGACATCCAGCTGGCACGCCGAATCCGCGGAGAGCGCGCTTAACCCCCCTCACCCTCCCACTAACTTCTTTTCCTGTCTGTCTGTCTGTCTGTCTGTCTGGGTTTGTGTGTGTGTGTGTTTTCTATCTGTCTGTCTCCAGGATCACAGTAACACTGTTATTAGACGTGTGAGGGCGTGTAGGTTAGATCAGGCATATCCGGGGTATTTAACGGGCACGTCCACACGGGTGGCATCCTCATTCTGATCTGCCTCCACAACAATGAAAAAAGCAGCTCGAGTGGCGCAGCGGTAAAACACTCTCGTCGGTTCGAATCTCGGCTCCGTTACCGGCAGGCTGGGCGGCTACACGAACAACGATTGGCTGTTGTTACCTCATAGCTGATGCAGTTACTCCCTCTGCTGGCAGATTGCTGGTGCTGCACAGAGTCGAGGAATAATGCTGATCAGGGTGTGGCTCTCCGTACACAAAGCTGATCCGCTTATGAACTCGCCTCGCGCAGGTCGGCTGCCGCACACGTGTCGGTTCTATCACGTACGTGGTTGAATGACAATAAGAGAGTCTGAGTCTGCAGGGGGCGTGTTTTAGTCTCGCTCTCCTCAATCACAGTGGAGGTCTGCAGCAGTAGAGAGGAAGCGTAATGCAATCGGGTACTTGGATACGACTAAATTTGGGAAAAATGCAAAATAAAAATCCAGCTGGCAGCTAAACGGCTTCAAATATGAATGTTGATGCTAACCGAGCGTCCTGTAGTGGCGGCGGGTCGGTGCCGGTCGTGTGACGTGTTCGTGATGCCTCTCCGTGGAAACGTCTTTCAGCCTCCTGATTGGCTGCAGGATTCATTGTTAGGGCTGATGGGATCCGATCTGGGGTGCTTCCACTCATCACTGGACGGTGTTGATGATCAGTGTGGGGTGTTTTTATATTGTAGGATCATTACTAGTGTGGGTTTGTATTTGTGTTTCTGAGCATCACCAGCTAGACGAGGACAGTACCAGTTTTTTACTTTAGTTTGTTTTCTGAATGAATATTTCTCTTCACGTACCGTCCGGTGTGTCGTGTCTTTGTGGCGGCGAGTCTGAACGATAAAACCGCGACCGATCGGACCGTGTGCGCTTCGGTTTGGACGGTGCGGTGCGCTCGGCGGGGGGCCGCTCAGGTTTTTCTACGTTGTGTTTTTTTGTATGAAGCAGGAATTTGTGTATCAGAATTTATTCAGCAGAAAAATAAAGATTGTTTTTCCCTCTCATGTCTGATCTCGTCATTTCTGTATTTTGATAAATAATTATCTTTATTTCTTCCTAAATCCGGGACTGAGGGAGGTTCTGATTGGTGGATTCACCTGCGCCTCAGTGCTCAGATTATCAGAAACCTCCAGGGTTACAGAAGACACTCGGTGATCTGATTTCCTTTTTAAATCAGTTTATTTCATTTTTCCATGGTCAGGGTTGCAGTGTTCCAGTATGTAGACACCCGACCGGCTGATAGCACTGCTGAGGATTCGGACCTTGGATCTCACAGCACCACCATCTTATTTAAGAAATAATTCTCTTTATTTCACTCTGCAGTTTATAATTAAGTGTTTATAAATCTAAATGTAGATTCTTTATGAGATGTAATAAAAAGCTTCAGTAGGTGTCCCAATACTTTTGTTTATCATTCATGTATACATTCACTGTCTGTTTTACCACTGCTTTATCCTGGTCAGATGTACTGGGTTAAAGTCATGAAACGTACCGGACAGGTCGCCAGTTCATTGTAGATAAACACTTGCACATTTTTGGACTTGTGGGAGGAAACCGGAGCACCTGGAGGAAACAGGGAGAACATGCAAACTCCACACAGAAAGAATTGAGGCCCTTGTAGCTGTGTGGTGGCAGCGCTACCCACTTCCACCCGTATAAATATCAATCAGTTCATGAAAATAATCTTTAATACATTGAGAAGATCTCAATGAGATCCAGAGCAGAGACCCTGACCAGGTACAAGTTTAGTGGTCACAGTTCTGCCATCGAAAAGAGCCGGAACAGAAACGATTCAGTCAGAAATGCACTTTCTACTGTACTGTGAGGAATAAATAAAAACAAAATGAATTGTTTACATTCAAATCTAGGAGACTTCGAGTCTTCTGAGGGAGAAACTACCAAACTCCCTCAGGAAAGGATGCACAGCAACACTGACCACAAAATATCTAACATGTCCTCACCTCAAAAACTGTGGGTAACAACCACAGCCCATAACCCTCACCATACCGCGTTCCCCTCCATCCTAAATTCTTAAAATCCATGTGCAGTAGTTCTATTATCATTATTATTATTATTTATTATTATTATTTATCCAGTTATTGTTTATATTTATAATTAATACAGTTTGTAGCTTTAACTGTATCGGTACTGAATGTATCGTTTGTTGTTTCCCACCGGACTCGTTTCCCGCTGCTCCTTTTCCCCTGTAGCGGCGGCTCAGTTCCTGTGTGTGTAGCACGTGTGGATTTCCTAAATCTGATTAAATTCTTATTTCTACATTATCAGATTTATTATTAATTATCGGATTCGTTTGATTAATTATGGCTACGTCGTTTGAGCAGATGAGAGCTAACGTGGCTAAACTGTTACGAGGCATCGACAGGTAAAAGCACTCGATACATGCTAACATGCTAATGCTAATTGTGTAGGTTTAACAGCTCGAGCAGAAACAATAAACCGAAATAAAAGTTTATTTAATTTAATTACAACAATAACGACTTTATGGTTTATATCTGAGGTATGTTTACACTGCATGTGGAAGAGAAACGTGAAGGTTTAGAGTTTGTATAAATATATAAATGAATCAGTGATGATTAATCTACACATTCATAGACGAACTCTGTGTGCAGATGAACTACAGTCGATCATTGTATACCCATTTCGTCACCCAGACAGACCAGATGATGCTTGGGAAGTAAATTATTCTTAGCACTGCACTGACACTAACATGTTGTGGTGTGAGTGTAGCAGGTGCAGCAGTGTTGTTGTTACTGAGCTCGTTATTACAACACAAACCCTGTTAGTGCTGCTTGTTTATCTTTCTCTAGTCATTAATCAGTGGACGCTTATTGATCACAGGACACTGAAACATCCCAACAACACTGCTGCACCTGCTACACACACAGAACAGCACACAGTGCATCAGTACCATGTTAGTGTCAGAGCTGAGAATCATTTACTCAACAAGCATCATCTGGTCTGTGTGGGCGACAAAATGTGCAGATCAACAGGTGGGCTACAGTCGATAATTGTATACCCACAAAGTGTGTAGGTTCACCACCCAAACATCATCTGCCTCGTGAGGTGGTTACAGAGCAACTGATGGATTACTGATACTGAGATACTGATAGTTCATCTGTATGGAAAGGTGTTCCTAATAAAGTGCAGAGTAACCGTGATCAGATCAATCAGACAGAACATATAATTAATAAATAAAAGCCTTGGTGTGTGTGTGTGTGTGTGTGTGTGTGTGTGTGTGTGTGTGTGTGTGTGTGTGTTTGAAGGTATAATCCTGAGAATCTGGCCACGCTGGAGCGCTACGTGGAGACTCAGTCCAAAGAGAACGCGTACGATCTGGAGGCGAACCTCGCTGTTCTCAAACTGTGAGTCTTTATGTTCTGCCGGAGACCTTCAGGCACCTCGAGGTTCAGATCTGATTCAGATAAAAGGGTTCAGAACCCGTCACGTCCGTCCGCTCGTCATCTGCAGCTCAGTTTCACTCAGACGTTTCTCACATTCGTCTTATTATAAATAATAAAGCTGCAGAGGCAAAAGTTTCATCCGATAAAGAAATAAATCAGAATAGAACCTGTTAGTGTCTCCTGCAGTGCAAACACTAAACACACTGTCCTTTCATAACATCTACACACACACACACACACACACACACACACACACACACACACACACACACACACACACACACACACACACACACACACACACAGACACACACAGCTTTCTATATATATTAATCTCTTTTATAGTAAGAGATCTTTACTCAGTTCTGTATAATAACACACGTCCTGTTAACAACCGGAGCAACTTGTTTGTCTACATTCCATCATCATTTTAATAGTTTGATGTATCTGATTGGTCATGAGATGAGTCTCAGAGCTTCTTAGTTTATTGCTTTTGTTTATTATTTATTTTATTTTAAGAACTTTAAATGCTGCTGGTAGTTCAGACTGAAGTGCTGATCAATAACTATGTTCATTTATTTGTCTTCTAAAAGTTCTTTAATTCCAGTGTGATTATTCATCGTCGTGTGTGTGTGCGTGTGCGTGTGCGTGTGTGTGTGTGTGTGTGTGCGTGTGTGCGTGTGTGCGTGTGTGCGTGTGTGCGCGTGTGTGTGTGTGTGTGTGTGTGTGTGTGTGTGTGTGCAGGTACCAGTTTAATCCAGCCTATTTCCAGACCAGCATAACCTCACATATTTTGCTGAAGGCTCTGACCAACCTTCCTCACACGGACTTCACCCTGTGCAAGTGTATGCTCGACCAGCCTCACGTATCCTTCACCCACTCACTCCATCACCAAAGCAGTTTTTTATTGTTTAGTCATTTCCTATTCCCTATTACAATTCCTCTGCTCCATGAACCGAGCACACGCTGGCCAGGGAGAGCCACAGACTTGCACAGTCACCGTCACTTGTATATGTTGAGGTTTGTGTTAGATTCCACTGGAGTTCCTGCACTACTCGTGTTGAGAGGGAGACCCTGTCCCATCTTCCCTCTCAGACACGCCCAGTTGTGTCTGTTGAGCACCCAGCCAGGCCGGTAGCACCGTCCTGAGATACACGACTCTTACGGATGTACGTGAACTTTTGATATTAATGGTAATGAATCGGTGGGAACTGGTAACATCTAAAATCTTGTAGGAAGGACCTGCGTGTTTATATTAATGATCAGTGAGATTTATTTACTTAACCAGCACAACAGCAGGAGGAGCGACCAATCAGACAGATCCTCTACCTGGGAAACCTGCTGGAGACCTGCCACTTCCAGAGCTTCTGGGTACAACACACACACACACACACTCGCACACATCTCACACTACACACACACACACACAGTACACACACAAACACACACCATACAGTACACACACTCACACACCATACAGTACACACAATACACACACACACAGTACACACACAAACACACACCATACAGTACACACACTCACACACCTTATAGTACAATCACACACACACACACCCCTCTGAAACCTGCTGGAGACCTGCCACTTCCAGAGCTTCTGGGTACAACACACACACACACCATACAGTACACACACACACCATACAGTACACACACACCACACACACACCATACAGTACACACACACACACACTACAGTTCACACTCAGTATAGACACACACACACATCTACCTCTAAATCCAGCTAGAAACCTGCCACTTCCAGAGTACACACACACACAGATGATTGTTTATGGTGTGGTGGCATGTTGGTTACTGTTGGTTTTGTGTGTGTGTGTGTGTGTGTGTGTGTGTGTGTGTGTGTGTGTGTGTGTGTGTGTGTGTGTAGGCGAGTCTGGAGGAGAACAGGGAGCTGATCGATGGGATTACAGGATTTGAGGATTCAGTTCGTAAATGTGAGTGTTTAATGTAATTATTAAAAATTTGGAGCATGTCTGTGGGAATTTGTACCCATGCAGTTAAAATAGCAGTAGTAGTGTTATAACGTGTGTGTGTGTGTGTAGTTATCTGCCATGTTGTAGGAATCACGTACCAGACCATTGAGCACCGGTTGTTAGCAGAGATGCTGGGAGACCCACTCGGTACGACCCGCCACCCTCCTGTTTATCTTGAATTATTTATTAATAATGAATGAATGATGAATTCTTTATGAATGTTTGTTGTGATTTCAGACACTCAGGTGAAGGTGTGGATGAATAAATACGGCTGGCTGGAGAACGAGGAGGGTCAGATCTTCATCTATAATCAGGAGGAGAGCGTCAAGCCCAAAAACATCGTCGAGAAGATCGACTTCGACAGTAAGAACCATCACTCACTCACTCGCTCAACTCAGACTCTCAACTCAACTCAGCTCTCTCTGTGCTCCCCCAGTAGGTGGGGCAGTTTGTCGGGGTCTGGGAGGGAGGTAAAGTTGGGGATGATGTTATTAAGTTTAGGGAAGAATTGGGAGCGGACGTGGTGGTACTTGGTACACCGGGTGAGGAAGTGCAGCTCCGTCTCTACTGTACTGAGAGTGCAGTGCTGGCACGACCTCTCCTCCCGGGGCAGCCAGGACCGGGTGTGTCGCCCCGTCTCCACGGCCAGGTCGTGTGCGCTCAGTCTCTCGTTTACTCACCCCATCATTCAAACACTCACTCATTTAGTTACTCACTCGCTCACCCCATCATTGAAGCTGCATATCAGTGCACAGATTAATGTGTATTCTCTTTTGTGTTTTCTCAGGTGTATCTAGCATCATGGAAACATCACAGTGAACCACGCGCGCACACACACACACACACACACACACACAGACACAGGATATACCATCAGTATAGGAGGACTGTGCTGAGTGAGACTTTGTGAGGCTCTCCGTTATTTCTCCTGTACATTACAGCTCACCAATAAACCAAACATTATCAGTAACGAGTCTCACTGCTTCTTGTGTGTGTGTGTGTGCGTGCGTGCGTGTTTGTTTGGGACAATTTGACATTTTTAATGATAATAGGATAAGCTGGGGCAGATGGAAGGTCTTTATCTGTCATAAACATTCTAGTTTTTCATTCTAGTACCTTTTAGTTGGTAAATCACGGCACTACAGCTCTTCACACTAGGCTAGCACCGTCCCTAGTAATAATAATTATTATTATTTAGGTATTTAAATGAATACTAAAGTTTGAGAAATATTAGGGATTTTGGTGTCCCTGTTAGAAGAATGATGCACCTCTTGATTAACCCTCTCCCTGCAGTGGTGCTGTACTGGTCTGCTTCCATTGCAGGATGGGTAGAGAGGGTGGTGTGCTTCAAAAGGAATAATCATTCATCCATAACAGTGAATGTAAATCAAAGATCGTTTGTTTTACTAAATTGAACCCGTTTGCTGCGTGGTACGACTACGAGTTTAATATGTTTTACCCGTGTCTGTGTAGGATTCCTTCGGCTACTCATGCAGAAGGTGGATTTGCAGCTCTAAACAGACGCTAGACTGTGTTAGTGTTATGTCTTGTTTAACGCTGGCGCATTCATCCAATCGGATTACAGCTCTCAGTTATTAGCCAATCACAGACAGGGGGTGGGACATGTTCCCCTCAGATCGTCTCCTCAGATAGCGTTAGCATTAGCACTGACAGCCGAGTTTAATCTCTGACAGGAATATTTCAGGTTTAAACTTCGAATCCAGTTTAACTCGGTTTATTTATTATTTATAACGTTAATATATTATATTAATGTGATAGTAGAGGAATAAATGAGATGTTAAATGTTTTATGTTTAACTGTATGAACAGTTTGCGCTTAAATTTGTGATTTTGGAAGTTTATCTGTGCGCGCGACATTAGCACTGTTAGCTTCCGACTCTTCATTATTTACTATTAATATTTTATATAAAAATAAATAATGGATTTTAATGTCAGGAGGTTTGCAGCTGACGCTGGTACTTTCCTCAGCCGGGCAGTTCAGGTATGATTAATGTTGATGTTTATTACTTGGTTATAAATGTGTTATTATGTAATATTTATAGACCATAAAACACACATAAACTGACTATTATCAATGGATCTAATATTTAATCATTACTAAATGACAGTAATATATTTATTAATAGTAAATATTAATTTGCAGCTGCTAGTAATAAATAATAAAGTTATTATGTAAAGATGTATAAATGTTAGGAGTGAAAATATTCAAGATTTATTGGAACATTTATGTCTAATGTCTAAATAAGTATATAATAAATAATAATAAAATGCAATAAAATACCCCAAAACTTCAGGTGAACTGTTGCGTTTATTCTTAAAATCTAAAAAACTTAGTTTTTTGTATCTGTAATAATTAATTCTTTATTTATTGTGTATTTGTAAATATTAATAAAAAGGTTATTCTAATATTTGTTACTTAAATAAACAATAAATGTATAATTAACTACTGTTTAACCTGTCAGCATAATAATCTTGTTTAATCACTAATAAAAGGCATAATATTAATAATAATAATAATAATAATAATAATAATAATAATAATAATAATAATAACTGTTGACTGTTTAACAATCTGGTCCTAAAGTTCCTCAGGTCTTTATGCTGATCAGATCTGCTGCGTTCAACACATGAACTACTCAGAACCTCCATCAGATCCACATCTAATAGATCCCTCACCCTCACACGCACCATCAGATCCACATCTAATAGATCCCTCACCCTCACACGCACCATCAGATCCACATCTAATAGATCCCTCACCCTCACACCACCATCAGATCCACATCTAATAGATCCCTCACCCTCACACGCACCATCAGATCCACATCTAATAGATCCCTCACCCTCACACACACACACCATCAGATCCACATCTAATAGATCCCTCACCCTCACACGCACCATCAGATCCACATCTAATAGATCCCTCACCCTCACACGCACCATCAGATCCACATCTAATAGATCCCTCACCCTCACACGCACCATCAGATCCACATCTAATAGATCCCTCACCCTCACACCACCATCAGATCCACATCTAATAGATCCCTCACCCTCACACGCACCATCAGATCCACATCTAATAGATCCCTCACCCTCACACGCACCATCAGATCCACATCTAATAGATCCCCCACCCTCACACGCACCATCAGATCCACATCTAATAGATCCCTCACCCTCACACGCACCATCAGATCCACATCTAATAGATCCCTCACCCTCACACGCACCATCAGATCCACATCTAATAGATCCCTCACCCTCACACACACCATCAGATCCACATCTAATAGATCCCCCACCCTCACACGCACCATCAGATCCACATCTAATAGATCCCTCACCCTCACACGCACCATCAGATCCACATCTAATAGATCCCTCACCCTCACACGCACCATCAGATCCACATCTAATAGATCCCTCACCCTCACACACTGGCTCATCATTACAGTTTACTGATTCTTTACAGATCTGATCTCAGTAAACATCAGATCTACAGTCTGCTATTATCAGCTTTATCCGGTGTGTATCAGACACAGCGTACGGTAGCAGGTGGTGGATCATCTCGTTTCCTCTTTACTCTGTGTGTAAGTTCACAGAGGAGAAATTCGGACAGGCGGAGAAAACCGAACTGGACGCTCATCTGGAGACCCTGCTGGTGAAAGCCGACGGCACCAAGCACTGGACCGAGAAAGTCATGAAGCAAACAGAAGTGCTGCTGCAGCCCAATCTGAGTGAGACATCAGACATGAAAACCTGTGTGTGTGTGTGTGTGTGAACTGACTCTGCTTTAATTCTATTTGTCTGAATTGATCAGATGTGAGGGTGGAGGAGTTTCTGTACGAGAAGCTGGACAGGAAGATCCCGGCGCGAGCGAACAGCCACGAGCTGCTGGGGGAGTGCATGATCGACGCCGGGCACGAGTTCGGAGCCGGCACGGCATACGGTGAATCCACATCATTCATCTGTACTGGAATGATCTTTATTCAGTTATAGAACATGTGATACTGTACCAGGATATTATTATAGAGGAAATGATTATAAATACCGCTTTATTTCCCACTGTGTGTCTCTGTGCACATTAAACCTTTGACCTTTCTAGTCATCCAATATCAGATAGAATAAGCTTAAAGTCCGTTAGTAGTGAAAGATCAAAGGCCAGTCGTAATATTACATAAAGATCATGATAGTTATGCGACTATGCCACCTCATTTAACCTCACGTGTGGGAGTGAGTGCTTTACCGAAGGGTCTTTCAAACTTTGTCCATGATTTCTTACTCACGACCCAGGCAACACAGACGATGCATCTAAGTCTCTCTGTACAAGATGTAACATAAAGCCTCCACAAGGGGGCGCCCGTGTACAAGTTTATTTAATTATTAGTATTTTTTTATGCAATCAAAAGCCCTGCTTTACTGGGTCTGTAAACACAGATGAGCCAAATCTGTTAGACGTCGAGCTGATGGAGCTTCCTCGTAGTTCACGTGTTGAATACAGCAGATCTGATCAGACGTTCAACACATGAACTACTCAGAACCTCCATCAGATCCACATCTAATAGATCCCTCACCCTCACACGCACCATCAGATCCACATCTAATAGATCCCTCACCCTCACACACACCATCAGATCCACATCTAATAGATCCCTCACCCTCACACACACCATCAGATCCACATCTAATAGATCCCTGGAGCTGATGGAGCTTCCTCGTAGTTCACGTGCTGAATACAGCAGATCTGATCAGACGTTCAACACATGAACTACTCAGAACCTCCATCAGATCCACATCTAATAGATCCCTCACCCTCACACGCACCATCAGATCCACATCTAATAGATCCCTCACCCTCACACGCACCATCAGATCCACATCTAATAGATCCCTCACCCTCACACGCACCATCAGATCCACATCTAATAGATCCCTCACCCTCACACACACCATCAGATCCACATCTAATAGATCCCTCACCCTCACACGCACCATCAGATCCACATCTAATAGATCCCTCACCCTCACACGCACCATCAGATCCACATCTAATAGATCCCTCACCCTCACACGCACCATCAGATCCACATCTAATAGATCCCTGGAGCTGATGGAGCTTCCTCGTAGTTCACGTGCTGAATACAGCAGATCTGATCAGACTTGTGATGAGATTTGTGGTTTTTCCTCTACACTCATAAAGCGAGGCAGCACTGAGATGTCTAAACTATATTATAATATTATATATTATAATTATTCTAATTAGCTCCCTGCAGCTCTGGGAAACTGTCCTCAAATCTTCTGATCTTTTCAGAGAAGCTTCTCACAAGCTTTTGAAGTGTGTCTGTGTATGGGAATTTGTGCCCATTCAGTCAGAAGATGACTGTATTTGTATGACGGCACAGATTATGATGTTTCGGTTCCTTTCAAAGCTGTTCAGTTGGGTTGAGGTCCAGTCTTGGTGCTGTATATGCATGTTGGAACGGGAAAGGGCTTTCCCTAAACTGTTGATGCAAAGTTGGAGGCATGTCCTTCCCTTTTTATTACTGAAACATGTACGAGTCCCTGTAGGTTTGGGTTGGAGGTGTGGTGCTGACTGACCTGGTGTGTGGTTGTGGCTCTCTCAGGCAGCGCGCTGATTAAATGTGGAGAGGTGGAGAAGGAGCTGGGCAGCTCCGAGAAGCAGTTCATCCAGAGCTCGGCCATCAACTTCCTCACTCCGCTCAGGAACTTCATCGACGGAGATTATAAAACCATCTCGGTGAGCTGTTTGTTCATCTGGTGTAGATAGAACCCGCTCCTATCAGCACTGTTTTGGTTAGCGTGTGTGGATTATTGTGCACCATAAACTAGAGATGGGACGATCGATCGGCTACGAATCGGTATCGGCCGATTTTTTATCAAAATATGCTATCGGCGATATTTCCTAAAAGTAGCCGATCCGATGGTGTGATATATAAACACCACGTTAAGTTAACAGCTCAGTGGATCGATCCAGACTTTGAGCTACGAAGCACCAACCATCACATCACCATTCATCAACCATCGTACAGAAACCACAGTGAAAGCTCTTCATGACCTAAAATAACATCATTAACGTTGTGCATCATACATACGATGTAATTTTGCTGATTGTAATATTTACTTTAAAAAGATAATTCGACCCGGTCACATCTGAGTGGATTCTATCAGCACGTTATATAAACTCCTGGTTCACTTTGGTAAATTGTGAGCGGTTCTTACTTGTGATGTAGATGAGAACAGAAAACGTTACAGAGCCAATCAGAGGCAAAAGTTTATTCATTACCAAATTCGTTAGTTCAGGATCATCTGCTGAACTTTTAGAAAACTTTTAGCTGCTTAGACGGAACGAGTCTGACTCGGTTACAGATCTGTGGTAATAACAGTGTAATGAAGCTTTTTAATGTAAGAGAGTCACACAGAATGTTCTGTAGTAGTTGGTGTTTATTTAAAACAGTAACAGTAAACACGGAGAGATAACTGAGAAGAGAAACTTACGCTTCACATAAAACGAATCGACTCATGAATCAATGAATCATCTGGATCTGCATGTTTACACTCAAGCAAATAAAAAAAAGAGTCAATCAGTATATGGCAAGAAGTATTTAGACACACCTTTTAATCAGAATCAGCTTTATTCACCAAGTACTTTTACTTTCACAAGGAATTTGAGGGGCGGCACGGTGGGTAGCTACTGTCGCCTCACAACAAGAAGGTCCTGGGTTCAATTCCCAGGTGGAGCGGTCCGGGTCCTTTCTGTGTGGAGTTTTGCACGTTCTCCCCGTGTCTGCGTGGGTTTCCTCCCACAGTACAGAGGCGTGTAAGTGAGGTGAACTGGAGACACTAAATAGTTCATGACTGTGTTTGTTATTAAACCTGAACTGATGGATCTTGTGTGAGCAGTAACGACCCGTCCTGTCATGATGGAACCAGAGTGTAAAACATCACGTTATAATCCTAATAAACAAACAAAGAAGGAATTTGTTTCCGGCTGTTGGAAGCTCTCTACAATATACAGACGAAACAATAAGTAGAAAATGCACAAATGATAACAAACTAGGTAAAATGTTGCTGATGTTTTGGCAGAAAGAGCGGCGGCTGCTGCAGGTGAAGCGTCTGGACCTGGATGCTGCTAAAACCCGGATGAAGAAAGCTCGCTCAGCAGACGCTCGATCTGCAGTGAGTAGATGTGGTAGATCTTTCAGCATCACAGTACAGGAGGGATTTTGCTTTAATATGTAATAATATCTACTAATGTATGTGATGTAGATCAGGTCTCGGCTCATCTCACTGTAACGGATCAGAGATGTGTACACTAGCAGCACACACAGGCTTAAGAATTTAGTGTGATCTAAACTTATGTCCACATACTTTTGGTTATACAGTGTACACATGTTTATCAGACTTTCTGTCAGTGCTTTATTTAATTATGATCATCCCGAACAGAACCGTGCTCAGATATGGACCCAAACATTCAGATCAGTTTGTTATGATTGTGTGTGTGTGTGTGTGTGCGCGCGCATTCTAACCGTGTCCTGTTGGCCTGTCTGTGATCTTTTGTGCTGCGTGTTAACACTCAGGAGTTCCTCTGCGCCCCTGCACCCGGACTGGAGTACGTCTCTCACTTTACTCACACTCTCTCCTTCTTGCATGTCAAATGGCTGAAGGTTTGTTCTGCTCTCCGTGTGAAGGTGTGACTGATGCGTGTTGCTCTCCATCTTCATTTCACACCTACAGAAATATCACCAGTCCTGCACCCTGTCATCTGCTGCATTGAACTGATGCT
Organism: Trichomycterus rosablanca; assembly: GCF_030014385.1. NCBI lineage: Eukaryota > Metazoa > Chordata > Actinopteri > Siluriformes > Trichomycteridae > Trichomycterus > Trichomycterus rosablanca. The sequence continues at coordinate 18,667,128 of NC_086012.1, forward strand.
TTTACTAACTTAAGATGGTTTCAGATCCTCATAGAAAAACGAATATAGAAAACTCATCACAGTTTTGTTCACTCCCTTCCTTTGTTTGTTTTTTACATTTATATAATTTTTGTATTGACTGTGAATCCGCTCCCAGTCAAGGAGAGCCTGATCACGACACGCCCACCCCGACAGGTAGCCAATCTGCGTCCGCTTCTCATGAACTCCCAGTGTTGGGTTCTCACACAGAGCCGTATAACGCACAGAGAGCCGTGCTGAGCTCCATGTGACTCCACAGCCTTCATATCGTCTGGTATCAGCAACAACCTGTCAGCGTTCATTAGTCCTTTTTATTTACAGTCACTTTGTACTTGTAGTACAAACACAAACTGGTGCATGTTTATTCCTAAATATTTTTGTATTTAATTTTGTCCTCATGACCTGTGGTGTGTGTGTGTATAATGTGTAGGGGTGTGTATATGTGTGTAGGGGTGTGTATATGTGTGTAGGGGTGTGTATAATGTGTGTAGGGGTGTGTATATGTGTGTAGGGGTGTGTATAATGTGTGTAGGGGTGTGTATGTATCTGCGTGTTCTCTTTTGATCTATTGTAATCATGACCTGGTTGGTGTGTAACTGTGTGTGAATGTTTCCTCATGCTGATCAGTTCTGCTCTCTGGAGGTGCAGCAGGTAAGAACATGACCGACCACACGCTGATCAGGGTTATTATACAGCACTCAAACAGCAAACTAAACTTTCAACTAAACAGATTTATATAATATAAACAATGTGTTTTGTGTGTGTAAAGATCTGCAGCTTGAAAAGCTGTTTTAAGTGAATTGAAATGACCGAATTATAATCGACATAACAGCAAAATAATGATAAATAATGCGTTTATTTATAGAGCGCTTTTCACAATCTCAAGCTCACTTGAGGTCAACATCGTTATTCAAACAGCGACTGCTTTGTTGGTTATTGGGTAACTGGTTAATCATTGCACCAGTCCTAAACGTAATTCATGTAAGGTGTGTTTTATATATATATATATATATATACGTGTGTGTGTGTGTGTACACGTGTGTGTGTGTGTGTGTGTGTGTGTGTTTTCTCCAGGCAGAGATGGAGCTGAAGATAGCTCAGAGCGAGTTCGACAGGCAGGTCGAGATCACCAGGTTACTGTTGGAGGGGATCAGCAGCACCCACGTACGTACACAGATTGGAAATGTAAACAGGTCAAAACGAAACACAGCAAACCCCCCCCCCCCCCCCCCCCCAATACATGTGTACAATGTGTGTATATACAGTATATACATATTTCATCCAGATACACACAGACGAGTCCAGGTAAATAAATAAATGATAAAGTTTGAGGGCATTGGTACATAAAGCAGTTGTCATGACGACTTTCAGGGTTTGCAGCCGAATGCTCTATGGACTCAAAGTAATTTCATAATCTAATCACATTCGTCGCTGCTTCAACACTGGGCACAAGGCTGGAACGCCTTGAACAGGGCGCCAGTCCACCGCAGGGCTTCAGACACCGTCTGTGTAGACGCCTGGCCAGCCGATAGCACTGCTGGAATCTGTACTCCAGAGCTTCAGCTGGTTTTCAGCTGCACCGAGCGAGTGCTGCCGGTGTTAGGAGCACATTTTCCCAAACGGCTGCCGGCTCCCACTAAACCTCCTGCAGCTGATAATTAGGAGTGGTGTCCACATACTTTTGGTCAGGGTTTAGTTGGAATCCAGTACTCTGTCTGCACACACTGTTGGCCTGTTGACTTGAATCTGATCTGTCGATGTGAGCTCCAGGTGAAGGTTCTGCAGGGACCCTGATCAGTCCATGAACATCTACTGACCTGCTGGTTCCTCTGTGTCCTGCAGGCTCATCACCTGAGGTGTCTGAGTGATTTTGTGGACGCTCAGGCTGCGCACTACGCTCAGTGCTATCAGTACATGGTGAACCTACAGAAGCAGCTCGGCAGGTCAGGCTCTACACCCCCCCCGGTCACGGTTTGGGAGTGGGTAACGGTGTGTGTGTGTGTGTGTGTGTGTGATGTGTGTATCTCCTGCTTCTCCAGCTTCCCGTCAGCGTTCTCCTCCAATAACGACCGGCCTGCCGCCTCCACGCCCGGTATCTCCGTTCCTGCCACCTTACCCGCCACCCCGACTCCAGCCCTAACCCCGGGTCAGAGTTCACCGAGCCTCAACGAGCTGAGGAACTCCTGCGGTCCACGCCGAGCGCGCGTGCTCTACGACTACGACGCCGCCGGCAGCACTGAGCTCTCCTTATTGGCTGATGAGGTGGGTGTGGCCCTCACGACCACTTTATTAGGAACATTGTTTTATTAAGGGCAGGTGGAGCACACTGGTTAAGGTTCTGGATTAGTAACTACGATGGTCACCGGTTCAAGCCCCACCGCTTACCATCGTTGGGTCCTTAACCCTCAATCCGCTAAACGCAAATAAATGTAAACACCTGAGATACAGATGAAATGTGTGGGTATACATTTACTGACTGTACCCCTTTCTGTTCCTCCTGTACCGATGATTCTGTTCTTCATCATCAGGTGATCACGGTGAGCAGCGAGCCAGGTCTGGACTCTGATTGGCTGATGGGTGAGAGAGGGCATCAGAAAGGTAAAGTGCCCATCACCTACCTGGAGCTGCTGAACTGAGGGATTAGAGCACACACCCTGCGTGCACCTGAAGTCTGAAGCCATAAACACCCACGGTGTCGCCGCCTTTCTGCCAAAGTTTAACTTTTATGCTTTTGGTTCTGGATTTTTGTGCCAACCGGATGAATTTTGGAGCTTGATGCTGAACAGTAGCACTTTTATTTACATTAACAGGATAAACGTGTAGCTGCAGGTCGTGTCGAGTCGGCCGCGTGATTTATCATATATACGAAATCATATCGATGGACGGGCGCATATGTGCTGCAGCAGTACAGCATCCTGGGATCCAGGGTTCGAATCCACAGCGTCCACATACAAGCGTGATTGGCTGTGCCTGACGGGGAGGAGGTGACCGAGGCCCTGCGATGGACCGTGTTACTGCGCTGCGCCGCGCCCGGTGATTCCAAATCCAAGAAAACCTGACCCACTCAGACCCTGACCAGGATGCAGCGTATTTATGAGCGTGACAGCGTTACAGCCGTCAGATTCAGAGCGAGTGCATAAACACACAAACAATAAAATTGATTTGACGAAACCTGAAATGTTTCTCTGTTTATTTCTGCATTTTCTCCCGATTTAGTCGTAGCCAATCAGTCTTCTGCTGGGAATCCCCCCCCCCCCCCCCCCACACACACACACGTGTGCAGTCCCTCAACCCCCCTCTTATTCACCCGTACCTCGGGAGATCCACACGACGCCCCTCATCAGAGTCCTTGCCCACTCAGTCCAGTCTTTTCACACCCAGCAGACACGGTGGCCAGATTTCGTCTGCTGCACTGTCAGTGGTGCCCGCTAGATGGCGCCCAGCCGACCGGTAGCAGAGCCGAGATTCGAACCAGGAGAGTTCTGGTGTGCCGGCGGGATTTGCTAATCATTCCTGTCTGTATTATGTCCCAGGACACGACAGATTAGGACGCGTCCGCTCAGACTGTCAGATATTTTTATTTCTTCATAATTAGCGCTTTTAGAGATTCTACTCGGGTTGGAAAACGTTCGTTCACATCATTTTTTTTAAGGATCCTGCACGGTGGCGGATCAAAGAAGGAACTCGTTACTGGGACGTTAACGAGCAAACGATGCTGATAAATACAGAGACGACGAGTGACGCGACTGTACAGAAACCGACAGCTTTTACATTTCAGAGAAATAAAACTGTGTTTATAAATGAAGCGGCGTAAACGAGGTGTGTGACCCTGTCTTCATCATCATCATCATCATCATCATCATGATGTATAAAAGCCAGTGATGGACGTGTAGAAATAAATAAAAACACAGTAGAGCTTCAGTTCAGTTCAGGTGGGGATGAGTTTGCCGCAGTAGTCACGTTAGCCGTTAGCGCTCGGTGGCGATCGGTAGCTAGCCGTAAAGTGCATTCACGTTAAACAAAACTAATCCAGGCACGAGGAGGAGGAGGACACATGCGATGCTCCCTTTCAAACGTCCAGGACAGGTCACCCGGTTCCTCCTGAACGTCCAGCAGAGAATCCTGGTCATAATAATGACCGCACGGTGAACACTGTGGTACATCCGAGCGCTGGCACATGCCGGCAGTAATGATGATGATTATTGTTATTATTATTATTGTTAGAATCAGTATCAGTAGTAGAAATGAAGCAGGACAGTAAATGGACTCTGAGTCTTTGCCGTCCTTCAGCTCTCAGTTTTATTTTTTGAAGGGCGTGAGGCGGCCGATGTTGTGCCAGAAGTGTCTGCGCTTGGGTTCGGCGAGCATGATGACCTGCGGAGACAGCGACGACGGCTTCTGGTGCAGGAGCAGCTCGTAGTAAGGGCGCGTCACCGCTACAGAGACACGGGGGAGAGAATTCGGGATGTTAGGACCAGATCATGATAGAAAGATACGCACATTCACAACACAGAGTTAACGGGAACAGTGGGTAGTGGCGGGTGATGCCCACGTCAGTCAGTCTATACTCCATCACTCAGGATCTCTTCTTAAACGTAAGTATTCAGACCCTTTATTTATTCCTGTGCAGCAGTTACAGCCTCACACAGCTGGATTTGTGCCGTTTATCCCATTTTTCACGGCTTTATCAGCTTGAATCATGAGCGCCTGGGAACGAGACCTTTCCAAATCAGCTGTATATTAAACAGTAATACAATAAACTTTCACAGTCTGTCTGTGTTTCATCAATGAAATTATTTTATATTGTAATTAATGTAAAGATACAAAACATACAGAGAAACTGTTTGAGCTAAAATGGTTAAATAAATAATAAAAATAAATTCTTGAAAATAAAACGATTGACGCTTTTGAAATTAAAAATAATTAAAATCTACATAATTTAAAGTGTAAATGTACTTGCAGTTTAGAATTTAATAGTCGTTTATAGTTTAATATTGATAATAATTTTTATATTACAAATAAAATTCATTTAGCAGCATGTAAACACGCGGTGTAGTAATTCCTTACCTGCCTGATTTTATTACCTTCATTTTAATTCTTTAGGTTTTGGGTTCACACATCATGTTTGTTTTTTAGCTCGAATCTGATATAAACTATTTTATCAATTTATACTGATATACACACACACACACACACACGTTCACATAGCAAACAGAATCAATAAAATATATTAGTATTAAGCAAACTGTAATTACACACAGCTTAATAAACACTCTGATTTATGATGCGTTCCTGTGAACTGATGTTTTCTGTATGTAAGAGTTCCAGAGTATTTATGTAAATATGAAGACAGATATAGACTGTATATCTCAGTGACACTGTAGTACTGTTAGTGTACTATAGTTAGAGTGTGGAAGACAGTTAATGTAGTTTAATAATAAATGTATATATTATATATAATTATGGTTATATATGGTATACAGGACGGTTAGTGGAGTTATAACCAACACTTGAACACTTGGCGCTCATTATAATTACCATGTTTTACAGGTCTCTACTCTGAGAGGAGACCCAGGAAATGGCTCTGCGCAGGACCCCGGGGGGCGCAATAACGTCTGAAAGTGGGGAGGCGTATTCAGCACTGGGGGATTGTGGGTAATGGAGGCACTTGGTGCTTTTGGAGCGCAGGAGTGGAGCTCTGAGAGTCAGTAGGTGCTGCAGGGCTGAACGTGTGATTGTAGGATGAAAGATAAAAGCACAAAGATCAAAGAAACAAGATTTACACTGGATCACATGAGGGCTGCGGTTACCTGGGAAACGACCGACTCTCATATTACAATCAACAACATCAAACCATCAACTCTCCATCTATATACCCATTCATCTCATTCATATCCACACAGGAGTTTCTGCAGCTGTTCTGTATCTGTGACTGAATGATCGTGCAGAAGAAAAATAAACTTTCCCACATTTTAATTCTCTCATAAATCTAATACAATTATGAATGAATTTGCATTAATGGGATGTTTACAGAGCTCCCTAAAGCCCTCGGCACTAATAGGTGCAGTGTACTAGCCAGATATACACGGGCACAGAGAAACGATCAGCTAAAAAACATGTTAAATGCTTTTATTTCTGGACAGTGACGTGACGTGTAGGTTAATAATCACCTTTAGGTTTTCCAGCTGGAGGATTTTTGGAGACGTTCTGCATGGCCTGTTTCTTCTGCACCTCAGTGATGGAAAATCCTAAAAAAACAGGAGAGATAAAATAAATCAGTATAAAAATACGACCTTCAACATCGTCTTCATCTGCTCTGATTCGTCCTGTTTATTTTGACTCAGATTTAACTCACAATATAGAGTCACTACCGAAAGTTTGAAGCCGCTAGAGACAATGTAAGAAGGTGAAATCTTCATAAAATACAAAATATAATAATAAAGATTTTCTGAGTGATTGTCGTTACTGGAAGCTGATCTGCACATCAGTAAAAGTCAGCAGGTTCGTTCCTACGTACAGAAGCTCCGATTTTATTTTAAATTTGAAATAAAAAATATTAAACACCAGTTTGGTTTGTTATCTAAGATTTTTTTAAGGCGTACAGAAACAGGTTCAGTTAAATCCCGTTCCGTCAGAGCTTTACGAAGACGTTTTTAAGAACGCAGAAGCATGAACGGTGGATTTAAAAAGCTCTGGAGAGTTTGTTATGAGTTGAGAGGCTGTTAATCAGATAAAGATGTTTTACTGGATGAGCTGCGGGTGACTGTAGTGTTTTAACAGAAGTTCTACATCAGGATCGGGATGAGGATGAGATGGGCTATACTGCTTCAGGAGATCAGCAAAATACACAAGAGCTAAAACAACCGGGATCAGATCACAGCACAATAATCTGAAGCTTGTACGAGCACCAGTTTGTCAGACTGCATCGAGTTTTCCTTTAATAAGCTGCTGTATTTGTCCCAGAATTAAATGTTGTGACCCTAACCGACCGAGATCAGACGTAGATCCCAGCAGTTATACTCCTGTTTATCAGTACGAACACTGTGCGGTGCTAATACGAATTCTAAACACGCCGATCGACACCCATCAGTATTTACTGACTCACCAGTTTCTCGGTCGTGTCGGACCTGCTGCCGCTCATCGCTGAAGGCTCGGAGCCAGCGCTGCTTCAGCTCGGGCTTTTTGGCGCTCAGTAGATGAACCTCGGCTCCGTCTGGTGAGATGAACTTCAGCCCGTTCTTCACCGTGACGTTCAGATCTTTGTCTTTTCCATCTTCCACGTCCAGAACTTCCATCTGGTCCATGTCCAGTCGTCCCTTATAGTACAGCATGTCTCTCCGTAACAGATCCTGGACATGAAGATAAGAAACATCATGAACATAAACACCAAGATTTACGCTTCAGTTCAGCTTCAGTATCGATGGATTCGGGTTCTGACCTTTTTGCAGAAGACCAGTTGATGATCGAAGAGGAAGAACATGCGCTGTTGACCTTTGCCCTGCGGCGTAGAGATCTTGGTTAGATCTCCTGAGAAGATCAGCTCTGAGCTCCTACTGAGAACGTCGTCGCCCTGCAGAGCAACCAAAACACGCCGGTTAAACCAGACACACCAGGACGGAGAACGTTCAGGTCGACACCAGAGATCATCATGGAGATCCGGTTCTTGGTGGCTACTGGCTAGACCCAGGCGTCATCAATCACCCCCTGGTGATGGTGCTAATGGAGTCAGTTTGACCATCACTGCCACGCCCGGTGCCATTCTTGAGATTGAGCTTGTAATGATGGTACATCCATGTAGCACCTCCGTCACCAGTCGTTCTCCAAGGATGTTAAACACACATTCTGAGATGTTACATCCCTGCTGTCTTGACCAGCTTTAGGAGCTTCTACTCTTCTGGAAAGGCTTTCTGCAAGGGTGGGAATTCTGTGGGAATTTGTACCCATGTTGTCCAAAGAGCAACAAGGTCAGGTACTAATGTTGCACTGATGTTCATTGGTGTCATGGTAAGTTCTTTAGTGGTGGGCCTTCATAATACTGGTCCCTCCAGAAAGGATCTTTTGAACTGATAAAATTGGTTGAATGATTGATGTTAAATGAAGTATAAACAGTGTAAAGTGGTATTCACTGGAATTAACTGGTATTAACTTGGTATTAACTGGTATAAGTGTTTTTTTTGTACCTCCCAGTCCTCTATGGAACTTTGCCACTGTGCGATTTTGTCGATGTTCTCCAGCCGTCGTTTCCTCTCGTTGATCAGCCTCGCCACGTTCTTCATCGCATTCAGAGCTGCTTCCACATCCTTATAATCTCTAAACATCAAACACACACCACAGACAGGTCACTAAACACACCACAGACAGGTCACTAAACACACCACAGACAGATAAACACAGACAGGTCACTAAACACACCACAGACAGGTCACTAAACACACCACAGACAGGTCACTAAACACACTACAGACAGGTCACTAAACACACCACAGACAGATAAACACAGACAGGTCACTAAACACACCACAGACAGATAAACACAGACAGGTCACTAAACACACCACAGACAGATAAACACAGACAGGTCACTAAACACACCACAGACAGATAGACAGACAGACAGAGTCTGATAAAGAAGCTGGTTGGTGTTGAGTGTGTTCGGTTCGGTGTTTCGGACCTGTGCTGAGGGTTGGTGTATTTGAGAAGCTCGGCGAGTTGGAGCGGGTACTTGCAGATCTTCTGGACGGGCGTGAGGAGGAAACCGTCCAGAGAGATGTCGATCATCTTCTGCAGCAGGCGACAGGCCTCGAAGAAAAACACGTACTTCTTCACCTTCATGAGTCTGGAGAGCTGGACGCAGGCGTTCGGGTGATTGTTACAATATTCCGAATAAATCTGGAATTCTGTTTGCTGAAACGGAAAAGAGACGAAAAGAGACGTTAATAAACACGCCCCCTAGTGTCCGTCCATCCGTCCGTCCATCCATCCGTCCACGTGTGTCCACGTCTGCCTGCATCTATCGTTTAAATCATACGGTTCATGTACACTGGATCCAGGAAGTTCTCAGACCCTTTGTAGACCACATTTGGCTGCAATTCCAGCTGCAGCTCTTCTTGGATTTGGGCTGTTTATTCCATTCTTCATGACATGTCACCTCAAACTTGGACTTCATGGTTTGGTGTAAATTGGGGGCCTTGGTGTTCCAAACTCTGTCCAATGTATTCAGATTGCAGCAGGTGGATTTGATTGAGTTCTCGTCATGTCTCAAGGATCATAAAAGCAAACAGGACGCACAGGTTTCAGTTTTTGATGTTTTCATGTCGTTATTCTGGATGATTAAGTGTTGATTGATGGTAAAACGGTGATTCCATCCATTAGGAATAAAACCCCTTAACATGATCCAGTGTGGAAGAACCTGAGGGGTGTGAATACTTTCTGAATCCAGTGTAAATCACCAGTCTGTACCCAGTTGTTTACTGGTTGTGTAGCTAATGTCTCAGTTTAAATGAAATAATAAAAGGCAGCGTGTAGAGAAGCGTATGGCGTACGTGTTCCAGGAAGCAGGATCCGATCTCGCTCAGGTGCGGCTGCTCTCGGTTGTGTTTCTTCTCCAGAGCTTTGAGGAACTTCTTCTGGAAGCGATAGAGCTCGTCGATGTTGCTGAAGATGGTTCGGAGCTGCTCCTCGTTAAACATGTCCACGCGTTTACGACACTGCTTGATGTAACCCTGAAAGAGACCACACCCCACATTTTAGAACAGGACCTGAGCTGAGCATTTAAACCCTCTTCACACCCGAGTCCTGAACCCTCCACTGGACTGAATCACTCCCGAGGTTACAGCACCAGTTCCAGTCTCAGCTCTGCTACCGGGCGGCTGGGCGCCCCCTAGTGCCTGCAGCAGACGGAAACGGCCCTTAGTCTGCTGGGTGGGAAAAGACGGGACTAAAAAGTGGGCTACAACTAAAGGGAACCGGCTGAGGAACCGGCTACGACTAAACTGGGAGAAAATGTAGACATAAAAGAGTAAAAGAAATCCAGAAGCCTGAAGCTGATTGGTGCGACTCTTTGTAAGTAAGTGAGGACAAAGATGCTCCTCCCACCCAATCATACGACCCCACCCAATCTCAGGCATCTGTGAGCATGTGAATAGACGAGAGCGCCACCTACAGTCACGTAGTAAAAGTGTCACTAACCTCACAGATGTCCTTCAGGTGTTTGATGTAATCCCTCTCGGTGCTCATGATTTCGTTGATCACGTTGGCCCTCATCTGCTCTTTACAGGGTAAACCGGGTCCCACCGAACCCTCCACACAAGCACCCGCGCTCTGCGGCGCCCCCTGGGTGGCATCGTCCTCCATCGGCTCGTCCTGATTCACACGCAGCTGGAAAATTACAAGAATAAAACAGTTCAATATAATCTAATATTATTATAACGTATAACGAGGTGCTGATCCTGATCCTCACTCCAGAACTGATCTGGGATCAGGGTTGGGATCAGGGTTGGGATCAGGGTTAGGATCAGGATCAGGGTTAGGATCAGGGTTGGGATCAGGATCAGGATTAGGGTTAGGATCAGGATCAGGGTTAGGATCAGGGTTAGGATCAGGATCAGGGTTAGGATCAGGGTTGGGATCGGGATCAGGATCAGGGTTAGGATCAGGATCAGGGTTAGGATCAGGATCAGGGTTAGGATCAGGATCAGGGTTGGGATCAGGATCAGGGTTAGGATCAGGGTCGGGATCAGGATCAGGATCGTTTACAGAATATAAACAGAACGATGTTGGTTCTCGTACCCGGACGAAGCTGGCGGGGAACCACCCCTCGCTCTCCTGCACTCGTCCCCACCACCACTCCTTGTTGGTGGCGTCCACCACCTCGATGACGTCTCCGGCCTTGAATACCAGCTCCTGGTCGTCCATGGTGACGTTATCCCACAGCGCCTCGGCACACACACTGCCATCGCTGATCAGCTACAGGGGAGGAACCAGAGCCGCGCAGGGTTAATGAACCGGATACGTCAAATAATAAAAGCAAAACAGATGAATGAGCCGGTGTTTTACCCCCTACAGTGCAAAATATAATCTAAAGATTCTCTGAATCTGGAACAGGAGGAAACCGGAGCTCCCGGAGGAAACCTACACAGACACGGGGAGAACATGCAAACTCCACGCAGAAAGGACCCGGACCGCTCCACCTGTGAATCAAACCCAGGACCTTCTTGCTGTGAGGCGTCAGTGCTACCCACCGAGCCGCCCCGAACAAAGAAAACCAGCATGTTTCAGTGACGGAGATCACCATGACCCCAAACCACAACCATAATGACACTGAACACCGGTGGGATGAATCGGAACATCGAGTACAAGCTAGGACTGAATGCCTGACCTCAGACACGCTCTCTACCAGAAGGGCACAAATTCCAACAGACACACTTCAAGACCTGGTGTTAGGTGGAGTATTTCTACATTAATGATGTCCGACCTGCTGGTGCTCAGGTGTCCACATACTTTCGGCCACGTGTAAATTAGGGACCAAAATACGGAATCATCACATATCAGAACGTTCACCCTCACATCACACACCGCAGTGACACACACACACACACCGAGCTTCACATCCACACCAACACACTGACCGGCATGGTTTATATTCAACACACACACACACACACAATCGTATTCACATCTCCACTGAATCAGACTCAGGAAATCACAGCACACACACACACACACACACGTCAGAACGAATCCTCACACATCATATATCAATACTGATCAATAAACATGATCAGATCACACACACACACACACACACACATTACCTGCAGTGTGCCGCCTGCATTGCGCACTCCCATCCACGGGCGAGCGAGGGAACAGCTCTCCCTCTCTTTCATCTCTCTCACTTTCTCTCATCCGGAAATCCCTCGTCCTCGCTCCCGCCCCTCCGCCCCCCCCACTTCCGTCCCTCCGTCCGTCCCTCGCTACACACGTCCTCTACACTTCCTCAACCATCACTTTTCCCCTACCAACCTTCATTGCTTCATTTGATCTCTTCCACACGTCTGTCCTTTTCCTCCTCACCTCCTTCCCTAGTTCTTTTTCCTCCTTTAATTTCGATTCCTCCTCTTTCTCAGGCTGCCTCGTCCTCCTTCACGTCCTCTCGCTTTACTTTCCTCTTCGTTCCTTTTCCACAACTTTTATCTCCCTTTCTCCTCCTTAAATGGTTCCTTTCCTCCCTCGATCCTCCTTCCTGCTCCTACTTCCATCCGTCTCTCGCTACACACTTCCTCAATCTTTCCCTTTACGATCTTCATTCCTTCATCTGATCTCTGCTCCTCCACACGTCCGGCTCCGTCTCTTCCTCCTTCTTCAAGCTTTTGAACTTTCCTTGACGTCGTTGTTCCTGTTTCTAACCCTTTTCCTTTCCCTGTGCTCCTCTTCTCCTCCTCACCTCCTTCCCTAGTTCTTTTTAGTTCTTTTTTCTCCTTTCCGATTCCTCCTCTCCTCCTTAACAGACCTCCTTTCTCCTCTTTCCGTCTTTCTCAGGCTGCCTCGTCTTCCTTCAGGTCCTCTCGCTTTACTTTCTTCTCCCTAAATGGTTCCTTTCCTCCTCCGCTCCTCCTTCCTGCTCCCACTCCTCCTTCAGTACCCATAAATCTGTTCCTCCTGGACTAAAACGCCAGCAGGAACATCAGCACCACGTTGATGACGATGAGGAGGATCATGATCGCGAACACCACCACTTTCTGAGTGTCCGGGCTCAGATTGCAGCGCAGGAAGAAGTCGCGGAGGCTCTGACGCCGAGCCATGATGATGTCACACGCGCTCGTCCCCGAGCAGACGGGTGGAGGAGGGGTGGAGGTGCGCCCCGACCCAAAAACACTCCAAAACACCAGAGCACGGCGAGCGAGGACCAGCGGCAGGGACGAGGGATGATGGTACTGTAAATGTTCCACGTGTTTCTCCGTCTCTTCCTCTCCTGTAGTTCACTGGTTCTGGTTCCTTCTCCTCCTCCTCCCCCCGTCCTCTCCCTCGCTCCCCTCCTCCACTGATCCGCTCTCACACTCGCCCCTCTAAATCCCCCCGATCAGCCGCTCACATCTGATCTGAGCTGGAACCAAGAAGAAGATGCTCCTCAGCAGCAGAACCTCATCCATCCATCATCCTCCATCATCCATCATCCTCCATCATCATCCTCCTCTCCTTTCTCCCCCGAACTGCTTCTGTTTCTATTCTTCCTGTTTTTTTCTCTCTTTTATCCTCTCCAGCCAATCAGACGACAGGGCTGTGAAGCGTATCCTAGTAACCGGAGTAATGGAGGTGGGTTTAAGCGGGATGCGGGGGTGCAGGAGGGGGGGGTAGGTTGGGGTGGAGCCCTCTCACACGTTCTCTGATAATCTAATCCCACCGAGCTGCAGTCAGATCTGATATCAGCGGGAGATCACGTGATCAGCACTGAGAGGGTTCAAATCCCACCTCGTCTCATCTGAGAGGCTCCTGGTAGCGGATGTTTTTATCCAAAGTCTAAGCAATTGAGGGTTAAGGGCCTCACTCAAGGGCCCAACAGTAGCAAACTGGCAGTGGTGGGGCTTGAACCAGCGACCTTCTGCTTACTAGTCCAGTACCTTACCCACTAGACTACACCTGCCCTGTTACCTGCACAACAGTTACTAACTGGTAATAAATATAAAGGAAAGGATCCTTCTGACTTTGCAGCAACAGTTTAGGGAAGGACCTTCCATGTTCCAGCATGAAGAAGAGCTCAGTTTAAAAACCAAGAAGCTCCAGCGTCCTGCACAGAGCCCCGACCTCAGCCCCACTCAACAGCTCTGGGACGAACCGGAACACCGACTGTGTCTTTCCTGACCAAACCATACACACGTTCTTTAGTGCTACTGAACAGGCACAAATTCCCACACACACACTCACTAAAAAGATTACACACACACACACACACACACCTTCTGTTTTTGACCTGACCTAAGCTCATGTGTGGGTGTCTGTATATGTTAGATCATATATAATGTGTATAAATGTAGAACTGATGTATCTGTGATGTTTTGATGATGATTTGTTCGTTACCTCGTTGATGGCGAGCTGTTCGCCACCTCCTAATCGATTAGCTGAGAGGTGGAAATCGTTGTACAGCTCGTCTTCACTCCCGCCGTCGTCCCCGAGTCCCGATTTATCCTGCCCATCAGCAATCACCAACGCTGAGGAGAGACAGCACTATTATCAGTATTATTGGGGACAGTGGGAGCATCGTTGGGCTGTCAGTCAAAACGTTCAAATCCTGGCTTAGCCATGCAGTCACTGTTGACGTGTATCTGAATATATAACAAATAAAAGTGCTCTAATGCTACTATTATTGTTATTATTATTAATAATTATTGTTATTATTATTATTGTTATTATTATTAATTATTACTATTATTATAATTGTTATTATTGTTATTATTATTGATTATTATTATTATTATTAAACTTGTTATTATTGTTATTATTATTATATTGTTATTGTATTATATGTTATTATTATTATTGTTATTATTGTTATTATTATTATAATTGTTATTATTGTTATTATTATTATATTATTATTGTTATTGTTATTACTGTTATTATTATTATTAATTATTATTATTATTATAATTGTTTTATTGTTATTATTAATTTTTTTTTATTATTATTAATATTATTATTATTATTGTTTTATTGTTGTTATTATTATTTTTATTATTATTTACACGTCTACACAATAATCAGTAAGAAACATTTTTTATGATGTCTGACACCCACACACACGACAGGAAGTAAAGTCTCTCTTTACAGGAAGTCCCCGGCGTGGACTCAAACTGAAACCCAGACGCGTCTCGGAGACATTTCTCACTGACGGCCAGATTTTCTGTCTCAGACGTACAAAAGGACGAAAAACTGAAAGCAGAAGCAGCAGCAGAACTTCCTGTTACACTGAGCGCAGTAAAACACCACACCACAAAACACCCCCAACTACCCTGTACCAAACTGTCCTGTCCTACACTGTTCCACAGTCCTACTCTGTCCTAAACTATCCTATCCTTCAGTGTCCTGTCCTACAATGTCCTGAACAAGAGTTGTGGCCCCTTGGTGGTCCCCACCACCCCCACCACCCCCAGGGCCAACTGGAGAATTTTGGAGGGATTTAGATTTAACGGTGGGTGGAAACGAGGACTCACTCACGACCAAACAAACTAATCACATCATGTGAATGAAGGGCTGTGTCCCAAATCACACATTACTGTAGTGAATAATACAGAGCATCCATCACCTCAGAGAACTGAAGCAAACGGTAAGTCTATTTCTGCACCGCTGAGGTTTGAGACGACTGGTGTTGAGTGACCTTCCCCAGACACCAGGTCTCATTATGAACATGGTGTCAGACTGAGGTCAGAGGTTAGAACATTCCACCCAGACGGTACTTCCCTAAACTCATTCTTTTACTTTTAAGTTCTGCTTCAGTTTTTTGAGGAACAGAAACTAAGACGAGAAGTAAAAACCCAAAAACCCAAACGTTCCCGACGGCGGTGCAGACCAGCGGTTTGTCTGTCACCATGACAACAAGCAGCACCAGTCAGTGGGGATGAAATCGGCCTCGTCTCAAACCGCCACCTCGCCTGGAGTCTCGTCACTTCGTTTACATCAATCACTGACGAACACGTGCTGACGGGCCGAGGTGTAAAAATCCTCAAGATAACGTCCAGTCGCTCGTCCTACAGAAAGCACACGGACCAGCTCCAACTACACCTTAATCCTGAACCCACCACTACTAACCCACCGTTATCCGCTCACCATGTTAAACCCAGCCTTACTAGCCCATCATTACCAACCCACCACTACTAACCAGCCCATTTACCTAACAATCTACCAATTTCATCCTGCCCTCACCTACCCACCTATACATAACCATCTGTATCAACCCACCACTACTTACATATCATTAATAATCCACCTTCACCTAACCACCCCTAGTAACTCACCTAACAACAAACTCTTGCCTTTAATGCCACCTATATCATCCTGTCTTTACCAACCCACCCCAACCAAACAACTAATTCCTTCAAACCCACCCCAACTTACACACTCTTACCTAACAACTCACCCCTACCAACCACCTCTTACCTAACAATCCACCCATTTCATCTCAACCTTACCTACCCACCCAAACCTTCACATCCTGACCCAAACAACCTCTACCTAACCACCCCTTAAAACACCCCCTTTAAATCCATGCTTACCAACCCACTGCTACTAACTACCTACCTAACAGACCACTACTTTAAATCCACCCTGACTTAACCAGCCCTACCTAACCTCCCCTAAAACTCCCCCCTCACTGTGTTAATTGCACATTATTAGTTGGCAGTGAGACATAAAAGCCATTAGTGATGCTGATGTGATGGAATAAACCGCCGTGACGTCCAGAACGACTCCACCAGCGCACCAGCACATTCATATAAATAATAAACCCCAAATACATAACAGCTCTAATAAACTTTATTTAATCTAAAATATTAATTACTTCATTTATTAGATTTAAACAGTGAGTTCAGAGCAGTGGAGGAAATCAGGATTCAGCAGGTCGTTGGTTTTATACCCCACAGCCTGCGGGTCATAAATTCACATTAACGTTCATCATCAGTCATCATTCATCATAAAACCATAACGAACTTAAATCCTCGTTAATAATTAATAAGAAAATAATGATCAGGACCCCAGAGAGTCTGAACGAGAGGATCAGAAACGATACAAACAATTCCAAACACAAAACACTAGAAACTGTGAGTATATACAACGTTTCCAACATTTATAACGTTTAGATTATATACTATATACGTTATTTTTTGTTTAAGTTCACAGGTGAGAATAACGTCTCTGTCAGGTTCTTTAGTGTTTTTATTTACCGCAGGTTCAAATCGGGCGTGTCTGAGGGAGGGACGGTCGGATGGCGTCTCTACTCACTCCCGCTGTGAGATGTGATCTCTGGGACTGTTCTGGACGACTGTGTGAGTGGGGGTGGGGGGGTGAGATAGAGCTTAACATGACTCTCCTTAAGCGATAATGATCTTTTAGGGAAATAGATGCAAATTCCCACAGTAACACTCCAAATCCATGTAAAATCATGTTATCAGCACAGAGATGAACAGAACAGATCCACACTGCTGACGTGCTGACGTGGTTTAGGAACAGGACGTCCAACCAGCTCGTGCTCTAGTGTCCACATACTTTTGGCTCTGGTGTATTTAAAGGTATTTTTATTATTTTTGTTATTTTTTCCTGCGGATTTGAGGTTCAGGGTCCGAATGTGAGAGGAAACAACAGAACTACAGAAACATCGACTGAACAATAAACAAAAGCTTCAGAGAGAAGAACGAAGCGACACGCAGGAACCCAGACCGGGTCAGTTCAGCTCCTCACATCAAGCCACCTCATCGTATTATTTATATTGTTTTACTACTTTATTATTTAATTACTTATTAACTTTATTTTTTTATTACTTTATTATTTAATTAATTTACAATTTTATTACTTTATTATTTAAATACTTATTAATTTATTATTTTATATCTGAATTACTTTACTACTTTATTACTTCATTACATTATTACTTATATTACTTTAGTTTTATATAATAAATTATTTTATTACTTTAGTATTTTATTATTTTTTTATTTAAATTTTTACTTTTATGCTGCTCATTATTTTTTTGTTTAAAATTAAATATTTTTAATTAATATTTAACTTTTCATGTTTCCTTAAATTAAATAATCATTTAAGGAAACATGAAAAGTGAATAAAAGCAAAAACAATAAAGAAAACTCTGGATTGAATAAAATAATAAATAAATTATTTATAATTATATAATATAATTCTATATATATTAATTATATAAATAATAAATTATAGGAACATTTACACTAAATAATCAAATTTATTTTGGTCCTGTATTAAAACAGCAGCCGCTCTTCTGAGAAGCTTCCCACGAGACTTTGAACAGTGTCTGTGTGTGGGAATTTGTGCCCATTTGATGCTGGTCAAGAATATCCTCAAAATTCTGAGCTCACTTTATAAGCTGGAACAGGAAAGGACCTTCCCTAAACTGTTGCTGGAAGTTGGAAGCATGTTATTTCTGTTATATGATTCATTTATTACAGCTGTTAGTGATTGTTGTGGCTGAAACACGTCCTGATTTTTATTGATGTTTTTAATCTTCAGCTGATTTAAATCTGAGATCTGAAGAACAGAACAAAACTGTTAGTGATTGTAAATGTTCCACCTGAAAATGTTCAGACTCTCCCACCTGTACACACACCTGCATCACACACACATATACACACACACACACACACACACACACACACACACCCCTGAGCGTCTGTACCAGTGGATCATGAGGATGAGAAACATCACTGCGTTTGGGATGAATCGGAACCCTGCGGTTTGTACTACAGCAGGCTGGAGAGATGAAAGCGCTCTTACCGTTGGTGGAGTGCAGACTTTCCAAGCTCCAGTAATGAGACATGTCCCCTGCTATCACTTTCCCCCCCCTAACGAGTCCCAAATCTCCTGATGCACCCACATTCGGCCCCCCCACACACAGACACACACCCAGGCACTGCGGAGGGTGGATTTTCCAGAAGGTTGTGTCTCCAAAAACGTGTGTGTTTGAGGATTAGAAGCTTCAGCGGTGCAAGTCAAACGTCGGAAACGTTCACGATGCGTCCATCCTTCCTTCTCTCACCCACACACACACTCACACACACACACACACACACACACACACACACACACACAGCCTCTCCCTCTAGCTCATACACTCAGCATCAGCGGGGCTCCACTGAGGGGAATCTGACACACAACCTCCACACAAGATCCACCACAGCTACACGTTATAAAACCTTAATAACTGATTATAGAAATGAAAGAGAATTAATAACACAATAGAATTAAAATAAAATACAAACACACGCCATTCTGCAGCGCTTACATCCTGGCCATGATAAAGACCCGATTTGTGTGCTGCTCATGATCCACCCATACTGAGCCCCGTGGATGCTGTTGGTAGGACTGTTGATGGAATTTAACCCAGCGCCTCTCCAACATCCAAAACCAGTTCATTAAAACACAGTTACACTCAGAGGAGCTGAAGGTAAAAGAGGAAGAGGACGTCCAGCAGAAGAACAATGAACGAGCTATTAACAAGCCTAAACATCCAAAGATTCAAGACCTTTCATTGCACAGGTGTTGCATAGTAGTTGTGCTATGGCGTCTCAGTACAAAGTGTTTGATGTGGCTTCTTGTCGTATGCATCCTGAGCTGGTAGCTAGAGTGTTGCTAGCCGGTGGTGTCCAAGGTGGTTGCTAGGGTGTTACCAAGTGGTTGCTAGAGAATTGCTAAGTGTTCCTTGTGGTATCTGGTGGTTGCTAGTGTGTTGTTATGAATTTGGTTAGTAGGAGGTTGCTAGGTTGTTACCAAGTGTTTGCTATGGCATACCAGGTGGTTGCCAGATAATTGCTAAATGTTTTTGTTGTGGTTGCTAGTGTGTTGTCATAGTTTGGTTAGCAGGAGGTTGCCAGGTTGTTGCTACGCTGTAACCAATACAACAAGTCTGCGCGACAAGTTAGCAAACAAAAAAAAACAGCAGAAAAAAACGTTGCTCAGTAAAAATTCACATTACGTCAAAAGTAAATAAAGATTAAAACAGTATAAAGATGAAAGCATGATTAAAACCATCACTCGGGGTGCAGAGATACAGAGATGTATAAATATGATGTACTCACTGAACGCGGCGCTCGGACGGCATGTTTCCTCCGACGCCTGGATCAGACACGACTCTGCGGAGAGCAGCATGAGTTAAACGCTTTATCAGGTGAATGAACGTGAATCATACAGAACAGTAAAACACACCACGGGACCGAGACGGAGGTTTAAAATCATTCTGTAACTGTATTTCACTGTAAATGTGTGTGTGAGTGAACAGATCATTATGCTGCATTCACTAAAGGTCAGTGTGTGGGTTCAGTGTGTTACAGAGAACAGAGCGCCTCTGTCTGTTACCTCAGAGCGCTCGCTATGAAATAATATATTCACTAATCAAACATGCCATGTCATTACACACACACACACACACACACACACACACACACACACGCTCAGAGCAACAACGACAATCATTCTTTTATTTTCTGGACCTATTAATGCCTGCCAACTATTTGTTTTATTATTTTAATATTTATTTCACTGCGTCTCCATCAGCTGCTGTTAAACACAAACGTGTATAAACTGACCTGAGAAGGAGACCCGGCGAGGCCAGTCCAGACAGTCCAGACCGGTCGGCGTGCTCCGAGAGAAGACGTGGTCTTTCAGAGACGTGGTGGAGAACTGCTGCTGAGACGTGAAGGACAATCTCACCCGATCCTGAGGAGAACATGATCAATATAAAACTCAGGGTTCCACAGAGACGTGCTTTATATCTTCTCATCTATAAAAGCTTCCGTTCAGAACATGAGAAACCAAACAGAAATAATAAAAGATCCCAAACAGCGGCCGTGAGCAGGTCAGGAGAGACGTGGACAGAGGAGGACGAGGAGGAACTAAACCTTCTTACTCAGTTTCACCCGGCAAAACGACACCCAACTAAAGATCTGATTCACTGGGAGGTCAATAAAAATCTGGACAGACAGAGACAGAGACAGAGACAGGACTGATGGCAAGACAGATGCGACAGTAAGATGGGGGACAGACGGTAAGGCAGCCAGATGGCAAGACAGACAGAGAGACAGATAGGCAAGACAAATAGTGAGACAGACAGAAAGACAAGAACACAGAAAAAGAGATAGACAAACAGATGAGAGAGAGAGCCAGAGAGCCAAAGAAACAGATATGAGAAGACATAGAGACAAATGGAGAGACAGATGGATGGAAAAACATATGGTGAGACAGACGGACAGTCTCTCTGTTTTTTGCATGTATCAGACAGGCTGCAGTCTGAGGTTGGATCCTTAAGTTGAACAGAATGAGATTTGGGACGCAGCCGCTGGAGTGAGTTGTTACTGAAGCTGTAGAGGAACTGTGGTGGAATTACAGCTGGACCGTCGTTCTCCTTCTGCACCTACACTCACTGTACGAGAGGATTAACACGCCCACAACCAGCCGAGGAACGTCCGGTCAGGAACCACCTCTGATCGTGTGTTAGTAACTCAACACCTTCAAGATCTTTTGGGAGACACATGAAGAACAAAGTCTGAAGCTGCTTCACCATGTTTGGTTCTGATCTCAGATCATCATCAGGTACTGCAGGTATGGAAATGTAAAGGTGTGTTAGTCAGAAGAATGAAGGCATGACTTGATATGAAGACCTGATCTGATCCAAAGCCACTAGGAGCAAAGCAAGAGTGCAGCAGAATCTCAGAAAGAAGAGGAACCTCAAGCAGAAGAGGAGAAACACCAAGCTTTCTGAGCTCCAGCCGAGTTTTCCTTGATGTCGAGTTCCTTACTTGCTGACGTTCCTCAGAATCTGAAGCGCTGGGCTGACTGAAGCTCCTCAGAAGGTTCGACTTCATCCTCTGGACCTGGTGACTCTGCTGGACCTTGGCCGTCTCTGTGAGAACCTCCTCTGAGCAGGACAGCCTCCGCGTTTTGGTTTTTCCTTCTTCATCGTTTCTCTCCCGGACCGAGTCGCCCACCGTTTCTAAGATCTCCTGCAGAGGCGTGGTCCAGCTACAGAGATCTGAGACGGGTCGGGGTCTGGACACGCGCCGGTCTCTTCTTCTGACGCGGACGCAGGCCGTGGACGGGGTGGAAGCTCTGGTGCCATCGTGTGAGAACTTTTATGGGAGGGAAGGTGCATCAGCGGATCACGATACAGGAAATACACGTAAAAAAAACACGACAGAAATCTAATAAACCTGGAGGTGCGGGGCGCCGATCTGAACTATAGGTGGCGCCGTTACTAAAATAATCAGATCAGTGGAACTGGGAGTTTAGAAAATGGAATTAAAGCAGAAGTCAGAAATGTAGCCTGATGGAACGTTGATGAAATATTCTAGCAATCCAACTTACGCCAACTACAAACCAAACTGCCAAAGGAAACGGCGGATAATCCAACTTTCAAATACAAGGTTACCCAACATGCAACTGCAAGGATCTTTGATGTTTCAGTACCTTCTACAGTGCATAATATTATCAAAAGATTCAAACAATCCTAAGAAACCACTGAGTGAAGCTTAAGGCCAAAAACTACCAATGACGGGGGGTTGTAGTGGAGTCCATGGTGGAGGTAAGTTCATTAGTACAATCTGAACAATCTACACTTTTAGGACCAAAACGTTTTGCAGTTTAGATCGCAGCCCAAAACATCTGAGTCATTGAGAGGTGCACTCGTCAGTGCTGGTCCCAAGCCCAGATACAACAAAGAGTCTTGACCAGAATCCCTTCTGAGTGCTGGTTAACCTTTACCGGTACGTTCCTAAACACGGGGGCCGTTACGTCTACGTAAGCCTACAAACGTTACCTCAGACTCACCTCAGACTCGTTCCCCGAGTTGCTGCTGGCCAGGCTGGTCTGGGACTGAAGATCCGGGTTGCCGTCTTGGAACAGATACTCAGAATCGAAGGACTGAGCGAACGTGAACTGTCCTGCTCTTGGTCTGAAGGATTGTCTCCATGGCTGGTGGTCCGACAGACCTTCAGCACTCTGATCCTGACCGAGTGAACAGAGAGAGGAAGCAGCAAGCTTTGAGGGGTAACGGAAGCTGCCACGGTGGCTCCAAAGCGGGTGACCTTGAGGTTTGGGAGTCATCGGCTTCACCGGTGTGTCAAGACCTTCAAAAGTACTGAGAGATCTTCTCCAGGATGAAGGTTCCTGACCGGCGAGATCAAAATCACTTGAGTGAACGGAGGACTGGTGGACGTTTCCACATCTCGGTTCATCTGAGTCCATGGCAGGTTTAAACTCTGGCGAGTCTTGGGGCGACGGTGTTTTGCTAACTGAACCAGACAGCGATGAGAAGCTCGGGAATCCTTGCTCATCCAGTCCATCCTGAGCTAAGCAGACCTCAAAGTCAGTCTGGACTTGAGTAGGTATGGCAGGATCTGGTCCAGGAAGTGAAAGAGCTCGTTTAAGCATCTCAGCCTCTTTGGACATCTTTCTCTTCCTCCAGGACTGCCTGGTCTTGGTGTGAACATGAACGGTGTTGGGTTCCTGTGGCTGGTTCTCTTTGGACCGGTTCTCAAACAAGTTTGACAGTGACCTCTGAGCCATGGTGAACTTCATCCACAAGTTCTCGTTGCTTTTGCCTCTCTTTGTGGCGTCTGTTCTATATGGGGACTCAAAATGTACTTGGTTGTCAGGTTGTTGTGCATCACTGGTGTTCCACAAGGGTTTGGATTGTCCAGATGAGGTGAGGTTCTCAAATACTTTATCAGACGAGGGATCTTCACAGTTTGTTAGCTGGTCGGTACTCCGGGACATCTGATTATGTGTGTTGTAAATCACTTCCTCCTTCTTCTCCTCTTCATCCTCAGGAAAAGCTTTGGCATCAGATTCAGCCTTGCTGCCAGTCTTACCCTCTCGTTTGCTCCTGCGTAATGAAGGCATCCTTGAGAACACCGAGAACCTTGAGCTTTTTCCTGCAGACATGCTCCTGGTGTCCTTGTCCTTCATTACCCCGTCAGTGCTGAATGTGTTTTCTCTCAGGCTAGGATTGAGATCTTCTGCTTCTTCACTGTTTGTGCTGATTAAATCCAAATCTGACGATGCAGAACTGGGAACACTGTCGACGTTCTCACTCCCGTTTGTGAGCCAAGTGGTAATGGTCAAAGATTCTGGTCTATCTGCAATGATCCTAACCTCTCTGACTGATGCATTTTCATCCAGAGCTTGAGGAGATCCTGGAATGTAACTGTTATGAGGCAGGTTGGAACTGTTACTGAGGAATCCCTCAACCGTGTCCTCAAAGTCTAAAGATGTGGGATCCTTTTCAGAATCTCTACAGGTTTCCTCCTCAAGGTTCTCGTGATATTTAGGTTGAGTTTTTAAAACACAGAGCATCTCTGCAGCGACTTCGTTCATGGTGCTCATGTCCCCTAGATTCTCAACAATGACGTCAAAGATCTCTGTTTCAGATGGACCTTCATGGTGCCTACAGTCCTCTATGTTACCTAGACTAACAGTGACCCCTTTGTTCTCTGGTTCAGAAAGCTCCATGAGGCTGGAAGTGTTGGTTAGTACATTTGTCATGATGTTCAAAGAACCAGAATTATCGCTCGGGCTCTCTGAGGACGGTCGCTTCCCATCATGGTGTTCCAGCTCTTCTGGTAAACTAAATGACGTGCTAGATGATTCAAAAGCACAATGCTTCAGGTTATTGTTTGGATCTGAATCGTGGCCAGAATCATGCAGTGATGTTCTAGAACCTTGTGTGCTTTTATCCGAGGAGGCCGACGAGGAACCAACTACGGAAGCGTCAAATGGACCTGAACGTGTTTCCCAAGTGTCTACAGAAATATCAGAGGTAGCACTTTGTGATTCTTTTTCAGGAAGCATCAGAGGAGACACAACGTACCCTGAGCTTCCAGAATAAATGAGCTTCTGCTCCTCCTGTGGTTTGACTCCATAAGTATTGGGACACTGAACAGGTTCCCTTAAATCGGTGGTGATCAGACGGTCACAATGTTCAGTATTTGTATATTTATTATGAACCTGCACTTCTATGACTTTGTCTTGTAGACCTGTAGGATGTTCATCAGAAAAGATGATCTTGTCTACCATCTCACAATTTACTGATGGTTCCACAAGCTTCTCACTACCTGTTGATGCCTCTACAAACACTAAAGCATCTAGAAAAGGTTCTTCCTGTGGTTCCAAAGGTGCCTCACTATCTACTAATGGCTCTCCAATTATTTCGCCATCGTTCGATGGTTTTACAGACACCTCACTATCTACTGGTGGCTCCACAGTCTGACCGTCCACTGGTGGCATCACAAACATCTCACTATCTACCAATGCTGCCTCTATAAGCATGTGATCTGCTGATGGGTTGACAGATAATTCACTATCTGGTGATGCCTCTCTGAATAATGGCTCCAAAAATATCTCACCGTCAACTGATGGCTCCACCAACTGATAATCTGCTGATGGCTTCACAACTGGACCTTCTACATGTATGTTACTGTGAACTGGTGGGTCCTTAAACACTATACTATCTGCTGATGGCTCCACATACACGCAACATTCTACTGGTGGATCCACGAGTACCTTATCATCCACCGGTGGCTCCTCAAATATTTGATTGTCTACAGATGGCTCCATTAACATGATATCTTCTACTGATGCTTCAGCAAGTACTCCACTATTCTCTGATGGTTTCATGACCGTCCTACCATCCACTAACAGCTCCACAAGTTCTTTACTGTTACCTGATGGGCTTTCAAAAACTGCTCTGTCTGCTAATGGTTCCACAGATGTACTACTTCTTTCTGATATCTCCACAACAACCTCACCATCTACTGGTTGCTCCATAAGCATCTTCCAATCTTCTAACACCACCTCAAATATTTTACTATTTACAGACGGCTCATCAAACATCTCCTGACGTCTCTCTACTGATGGCTTTACAGACATGCTTTCATCTACAGGCGTTTCAACTGGTGACTCCACCATCACATCATCGACCACCGTCTCTACAGTTCTCACTGACACTTCATCATCTACAAACATCTGACCATCCATCAATGGTTCTTCAAGCATTTTACTCTCTATTGAGCTATCCATGAACATTTCACTGCTGACTGATGGATCCACTGACATCTTAGTATCTTCTGATGGCTCCTCACATTCATAATTACATACTAGCGAAGACTCCAGACCCATTTTATCATTCTGCTCCAGAGTTTCCACCATATTTGTGCTTGGTGGTTCCCCAGATATATTAACATCTAACAGTGGTTTCACAGACGTCTCATCACCTACTGATGGTTCCACAGACCTCATAACATCTACCACTGGTTCTATAGACATCATAACATCTACTGATGGCTCCACAGATATATTAACAGCATCCAGTGGTTCCACAAACTGTTTAACATCTAATAGTGGTTTTACAGATGTCTCATCATCTACTGATGGTTCCACAGACACCATAACATCTACCGCTGGTTCCACAAGCTTTACACCATCTACTAGTGGTTTTGTATACGCCTCATCATCTACTGATGGTTCCACAGATATATTAACATCACCCGGTGGTTCCACAAACTTTACACTATCTACTAGTGGTTTCACAGATGTCTCATCATCTACTGACGGTCTTACAAGCATCTCATCATCCACTACAGTAGAAGCTGTTAACTGTTGTGAATCAAACAATCTAGTCTGAGAAATAAAACTAACTCCAGCTTCCTTTGGAGGTGAAAAACCTGAATCATCTAAACCCAGTGCACTGGAGTTGTCTGAGGG
This sequence comes from Trichomycterus rosablanca, assembly GCF_030014385.1. Lineage (NCBI taxonomy): Eukaryota > Metazoa > Chordata > Actinopteri > Siluriformes > Trichomycteridae > Trichomycterus > Trichomycterus rosablanca. The sequence continues at coordinate 18,693,630 of NC_086012.1, forward strand.
TTGGATTAATGGTTGTTCTACAGCTGAGTTCCTCTGCAGACCACCAACAACCACATACTGGCTGCTCTCATGATCTATGCTAGGAACATCTAACTCAGAAGTGCTGCTGAACTGAACGTCTGATACGTTAACCTGAGAGACGGATGGATGAGCAGCTTCCTCTGGAGGTAAAGGAACCACAACTTCATTACACCCTGAATCATCTAGAGTCCATACCAGTTGTTCCACCAGTTGATCCTCAGGCATGTCTATCTGCAGATCATCGACTGCATGTTGGCTTTCTGAACCTGAAGAATCTAGTTTTGTGTCTGGCTGGAGCTCTGGCTCACTTCTGTCCTCGACAATTCTAGAATCTATCAAGTCTTCTGATGTTGTGTCAGATCTTGTAGTCTGAGAAATGGATGGAAGTGTGGCTTCCTCAGGAGATAAACAACCTACTGCTTCTTCTAACATCTCAGCACTAGAACTGCCGGTCAGTGGTACCATGACCTGCCCGTCATCCATGTTCATCTGAAGACTATCAGGAACTGTCTGGTGGAATTGTGGAGGAGAAGAGTCCAGCGTTTTATGTCCAGGA
>NC_086012.1:18699206-18799206 GCF_030014385.1 Trichomycterus rosablanca
CCTGTCAGGACGGGTCGGTTCAGATAGTTCAGATTCTCGCCGGGTTGTTATTGTGCTCTCCAGACGACGTTCCTCGGTGAGGATGGGGAGAAGTGTTCGTCCTTCACTACTTAGTTTAGTGTGTTATATTTGGGACACAGCCCTACTAGATAATGCTGTGCTTTTTTGGAACACAGCCCTTTTGCTACTAGTTAACGGCGGTGTGGTAGATGTGGGCGCAGCGGCACGGCGGTGTGATGACGGTGAGGAATGTAAACACGGTCAGGACGGGTCGCGGCGCGTTTCTGCGTCTGCACATATGAAGTATAAAAAACAACTTCTAACCCAACATCACGCCTGCACAAAGGCCCACAGACACAGTCCGAATTCTTGCGAAAAGCCGAGTGAAGAGAAGAGTGGAGGCTGTTTTAATGAGACACCCAGCACACATTTGATCAGGTGTCCACATACTTTTGACCGTGTAGCTGTGATGAATAAAGTAAACAGTGAGTTCACCCTACCAGCAACATCAGCCGCTAACGTCAACCATGAAACCAAACACCAGCAGCATTTTGGCTACAAACTTTATTTACAGGAAACAGAAAAAGCAGGATCAGCCACATACCATAACTGCAGGATTTGTGACACACTGCAGAGGAACCATAGAGGAACCGCAGAGGAACCGCAGAGGAACCACAGAGGAACTACAGAGGTAGAATGCTGATAGAATGCTGCGCCACCCGAAACACCCACCACCCAAACATCATCAGGCTGGTCAGCTGATACACTACAGTCAGTAATTGTATACCCACAAAAGTACAGAAGTAACTTATAAAACAATCACAGAGGTCACGACTCACTACAGACAACATGAAGCATGAAGCCACCTCACACCAGCACCAGATCCCAGCAGGAGAAGGCTGAGATGTTCCCCGAGGAACCGTGTCAGAAACATGAAGGTCCGTGTATGAAAACATCTGGATTCCATCAGAAGGTCGCGGCTCTTTTACCTCGAAGAAGCTCCGAATGAAATAAATCACGCTCAGCATGGCGGGATCTTCCCTAAACTCCTCGCTCCGTCCCCGTCCAGCCGCCCGCTCCCCTCGGATTCTCCACCAGACTTTTCGGAGGGGCGTAACTGCGGCGCCTGCTGCTGCACGCCCGCGCCCTGCCCGCGCCCTGCCCGCGCCCTGCCCGCCGCCCGTCAGCTGTGCAAAAACGAAACGCACTGAGCACGAAGTCGGCTTCTCCTCCAATCACATTCCAGCGCTGAATTACACAACACTGATCCAGCCAGGAGGCCCAGCATGATCTAACCCGGGTGTGTGCAGGGAACAGAGTGTGTGTGTGTGTGTGTGTGTGCGTGTGTGTGTGTGTGTTACTGGGAGGAGGTAGAGTTCACTAAGGCAGAGGAACAAACACACCCCGTCTCAAAACTAGTTTTTGAGTAGGTGTGTGTGTGTGTGTGTGTGTGTGTGTGTGTGTGTGTAACGTCTGTCCCTGAATAATGCGTCTAGAACACCAGGAGGAACTGGAACCTGGACCCAGAGATCAAAGGAACTCAAAATAAATAAATAAATAATAACACACGGGAATCAGAGATGAATCAGTTACATTATTTGACTCCCAAGCTTCAGTGTCGACTCTACTTGAAATTCCTAGAATCAAAGAATCAAAGAATCGACTCTTTTGATGATCGACTCTCAACTCTGTGATTCAGTGCACAGTCGACCCTGCTACGACCCGGGGACCAGGGGTTCCAATCTCAGCACCTAGTTTCGAAATATGATATCCAGCGAGCTCATGGTCGGAAGTCTACATACTTTCGGTCTTATAGTTTAGAGTATTATGGTGCTCGGGAATCACAAATTTACCCCGTACACCACTAGCCCAGCAGAACTGAGACCCGGGTCAGGTTTGGTTTGTTTCCTTGTGCAGGTGAGACTCTGGTTGCTGTTGGAGTGGATCTGGACCCTGTGTGTACCTGTGAACCCTCCTGTGATCCTCTGGATAAATCCTAAGTAAAGAGAGCGCACCGACCCCCTTCCCCAACCCCAACCCCCCCTCCCCTCCCCCCCAGGACCACCTCTACTGCAGTCCAGGGTGTAAAGGACTGATATATGTGGCGCCCTCTGGCGGACTGAAACAGGAACTACAAACACAGTCAAACTCAGATTTAGATTAATGTGGACATCAGTTGTTTTAAAGAAAAATATTTGGACACAATGTGAAACATGTATACACACACACACACTGTATGGGCTAAAGTATGTGGACACCCTCCTTATTACACTTATGTTTACAGCATTTAGAAAACGCTTTTATCCAAAGTGGTTTATAATCGTGACTGTAAACAATCCAAAGCAATCAGAGCTTCTGAGCACGACGTCGTTAGATGTTTCTTCTAATTTCATTTAAATGCTTTGATTTGTTTACAGCTGGAAATGTTAAAATCCTGAGTGGAGTTTGAGGGGTCTGATGAAAGTTTGAGACGTTGAGGAGAAGTTTGAGGAGAAGTTTGAGGAGAAGTTTGGGGGAGAATTCTGAGGGGTGTGAAAAGATATTTGAGGAGGAGATTGAGAACCTGAAGAGATCTTTGAGGAGCTTAAAAAGTTTGAGAAGAGGTTTGAGAAGTTTAAGGGGAAATTTGTGAAGTTTAAGAAGAAGTTTAAAGAGAAGTTTAGGGAGGAGCTTGAGAAAAGGTTTAAGGAGAGGTTTGAGGAGTTTGAGTAGAAGTTTGAGGGGTGTGAATAGATATTTAAGGAGCTTAAGAAGCTGGAGGAGTTGAGGGGGTTAAACCCAGGCTGCAGGGTGAATGTTTGTGTTTTGTCTCATCGTTGGCACGTTCCTGCTGCTGATGACTCAGTGATGATTAAACAATTCCAAAAAAATGTTCAGCACGTTGTTCTCATTCCAGAGGAGCCACGAGGTTCAGCTCAGCTGTCGGAGTCGAGCACCACCACCACCACCACCACCACCACCACCCTCCTGATCTCTGATCTGCAGTCAGCCAGGAGCACAAGAGGACCACGACTGACATCCATCCATCAGAACGTTCTGTGGATCTTCATCTGCTGTATTGGAACGTCTGAACTTCATCCATGAGCTCCTCTCACCACCGAATCAGGAACCGCCTCAAATCTAACCCCTATAGGACCAAAAGTATGTGGACACCCCTTCTAATGACACAACGGTCACTAACAAGTGTAATAAATCAAACATATAAAGGATTTACAAGCTTCCACAATGGCAGAAACAGTTTAGGGAAGGTCCTTTCCTGTTTGAGCACAAACCTCAGTGTGAAGAGTCTCCAGCGTCCTGCTGAATTCTGCTGTAATGAGCAGGACGGAGAAGAGTCATGAGGAACAGCAGCTGCTGGACAGGAACAGCTGAGTCCTGACACTGGACACCACATTATTTCCATCACACACAATAGATGTTTCTGATCCTTGATTCCAGAGCTCTGCCGCTTGTTCCACCTCCGCGCTGGTCGAGGAGAGCCGAGACTATCATGCGGCACGTTCGCCTGCCAGAGACGGAGTCTCACGGAGAGCCGTATCGTGTACGTGCCTCGACGAGACAGCAGAGGTCGCAACTGTACGGTGGCAAACTCGGCACAGCCAGGTCGACAGCGCCGCCCGGGGTTCGAACCCCCCGTCTAATTCTGACAGACGAGCACGTATTTACCAACCAGCGGTACCGCAGAGGTCCGGACGGTTCCGATCTCAACGGTGCTACCGACCTGACCGGGCTTCCTACAGACACGACCAGGGATTAGGACTCATCATGTGATGGTGGAGAGTCCACATAAAGCACAGCGTGACTCTCCGCGTTCAGTTCCACGGCCGCCTCCGCCGTCCCAGCGGAACAGTGGAGCTCATGTCTAGCATTACTCTCATGCTTCCGCTATCTGATTATAGCCTGGCTGCCCTGCACTGTTAGCGTTCGCGCCGCTAGCGCTGCACTTCAAAGCAAACGCTTCAAAAATGCACGAGCACAAAAATAAGCCGCCGCTCGGTTACCCAGAAACCCTTGTTCTATATTTCCTCACGTTGCTTTTTGTATTCTATACAAACCGGTCCGGGGTCGGGGCCAAACGCGAGAGGGGGGGACGGACGACCCCGTCTACAAACGTCACTCATCATGACACCCACCTTCAGTCTGGAAAATAGTAAACAGTTCTCAACCTGAGAACTCCGAGCACAGTTAGGAACATCAGGGAGGTTCTGGAGGTTCCCTGTAGATTGGGTCGGGTTTGGATCTCACCTGGTACTGCAGGAGGTTTAGGAGCTGCCCCATCTTTCTGACTCCCTCACACGAACAACAGCGACATCGTTTTCATTATTCATCCAGAATCATCCCAGAGATCGAGAACAAAACAGCAGCAATAATAAAATAATAATAAAATAATAATAAAATAATAATAATAATAACTGTACATCCGGCCCAGCGGAATAGATTTAAATGTTATTAATATTTAATAACTCAGAGACTCGTTACCGGATCTCTGCTGAGACGCATCTGATCAGCGAACGCAGGGCGGCGAATCATCGGAATAATAAGAACACAAAAGACGAGGTGGAGCCGCTCTGAGCTCGTACACAACAGGACGTCCTGCACCAGAACTGTGCCGGGAATTCTCACTCAGTCCATTTTACAAAAGAAGCTAAAAAAGCTTCTACAGCACGTTTAAAAATACAACATCTCAGTTTTACTGACGGTTTATTCAATTAAAACTGGACGTCCAATCAAATCCAGGAACTGAACTGTTCAGTAGGAGCTCAGTGGTCTAAAGCACACTGCTCTCGGACACTACAGCAGCGGGAACACTCTCACCGGACTGAAGAGAAGAATCACGTTCTGGTTCTGCTTCTATATTAACGTCTATTATTGGCCACTTTATTAGGAACACCTGACACCTGCTCACATCAAACATCAGATCAGTGTGAAAGAAAATAAAAACGTCCAGTGAGCGGCACTTCTGTGGGAGGATCACATTAACACGGAGCAAAATCTCCACACGTGTCTCCACCAACAGCCCCCCCCCGCGTGGAATCCAGCGCCACAAAGACCGGAGGATTTTCTGAGGTCACACCGGGCCCCCGGGCGTCGTCTGAGCCGCGCCGCGTCACGTGACCAGAACGTCGCATTTCATCTCATTTCATTCCAGAACTGTCAAAGTGCCGGAAAGTTCCCACAATGCTCGGAGTGACGGGGGTTAAAGGAACCGGTACAGCAGCAACAGGCCTGAACACGAGAGCACAGCAGGGTTCAGCCGCCGGTACAGGAACGTGTCCGACAGGTGCTACCCACAATCCCTTTCAGCAGAGACACGATCGCTCCGAGCTGAACACGCCGGCAGCAGCAGCAGAACAAGACCGAAAATAACCCCAACCTCACACACATACACACATATCTGCCCCACGTTTAGTCATTTCCACTTCCCTTTCACACACTCCCTCTGCCACAGACAGAATTTATAGATCTGAGTGCGGGTGCAGTCGCGGTTACTCTAAATAACCAGGAAATCTACAGCATGAGCATGAAGTCATTAACACCAGGTACTTTTATTAATAACCTGCCACTGCAACGGCGACTCCTACTGGCAGGTTGAGGCGACACTGGTTCTACAGTCACCAAAACTCTACTGGAGGAGAAAGATCATCGTTCTTCTAAAGACTTTCACCTGGTTTGCTGTTCCCGCCACCTCATTGCTCAGAAAATTCATATCAATGATAAAACAAGATATTTAGTCATACTGCGTTCCCTGCTAATGCGGATATCGTCATCCTGGAGGAGAATCATGAAGGAAATGCTCCATCGTATTGATCAGGTGAAGTGTTCATTACAGTATAATAGAACCAAAAGCACATCCCCCCTCCACAGTGTTCTAGCATTCAGAGCTGGACTGTTCTCTTGGTGTATGCTACTCATCTCTTGAAATCTACAGAACACAAGCCGGTCAGACAGACAGGAGCACGTGTGGAGAAGAACGTCCTCAAACGAGACGACGGACAGAAAACAAAATCACGTCTCATCAGAGGACGAGAACAGAAGTGAAGATCGAGATTCTGATCTCACAGATGTCCAGCGCGTTCCTACCAGCTCAGACCTGCACGTATCTGATCTACGTCCAATCTAATCCGCACATCACCCGTACGAAACCCGTACGAAACCCGTACCCGCTCCTCTGAACCCGCGCTCACATCAGCACTGACTGTTCCAGCAGCCACTCGACGGTTTTCCGAAGCGCTCCAGAAACATGTGGTACATTAATCACAGCAGCATGATGGTTTCCAGCCTCACCCAGGACTGACTGAGATTCTTCCAGATTCCCTGAATCTTTTCACTATATTATGTACGGTAGATGGTGAAGAACCTGAACGATTTGCAATCTTATACTGGTACAGAAACCTGAATCAGAGTCGAGTTTACAGCCATCATGATCAACTACACCTGGTGTCCATATAAATTGGGCTAGTCTAACTGCACAGTTTAGGGAAGGTCCTCTCCCGTTCCAGCATGAAGAGAAGCTCCAGTGTCCTGCACAGAGCCCTGAGCTCAGCCCCACTCAACAGCTCTGGGATGAACCGGAACACCGACCGTTCAATCGGTGCACAAATGCACAACAGACACAAATTCCCACACACAGACACACTTCAGTCTTTTGAGAAGCCTATTTTAATACACGCTGACAGTCAGGCGTCCGAATACTTTTGGTTCTGTGGTGTATATGAGGAGGTTGGATTTGGGAGAGGTTACGTTTGTACTGATATTACCTAAATAAAAGGGACACCAGCTCTTGCGCAACAGTGGTGCAGAACCAGACATGTCGGGAGTCGGATTTCGTTTTTTTTTTGCTGAAGGCGGCTGAGATAATTAAACTAACGATCCGGAACAGAAGATTAAACCTGTCAGAACTGATGACGTCAAACTCTGGGTAACAAACGTACACAATTAATATCAGTAGTAAACCAATCCCCCCCAAAACAAGAGTAAACACGTGCAGAACACCCAGGGTGAGGTAAATCCCATCACCCACCCGACCAGCCCGCTGTTCAATCCCAAAAGGATGATCCCTCACCCTCACACGTACCACCAGATCCACATCTAATAGATCTAATAGATCCCTCACCCTCACCATCAGATCCACATCTAATAGATCTAATAGATCCCTCACCCTCACACGTACCACCAGATCCACATCTATTAGATCTAATAGATCTAATAGATCCCCCACCCTCACATGCACCATCAGATCCACATCTAATAGATCCCTCACCCTCACACGTACCACCAGATCCACATCTAATAGATCTAATAGATCCCCACCCTCACATGCACCATCAGATCCACATCTAATAGATCCCTCACCCTCACACGTACCACCAGATCCACATCTAATAGATCTAATAGATCCCTCACCCTCACCATCAGATCCACATCTAATAGATCTAATAGATCCCTCACCCTCACACATACCATCAAATCCACATCTAATAGATCCCTCACCCTCACACGTACCATCAGATCCACATCTAATAGATCTAATAGATCCCTCACCCTCACATAACAGACATGATGCAGTTAAAACACTGATTAACAGGATAATTAATAAACTAAAAGTAATCGTGATCTTGGATTGGTCGAGTTTGTTTTCGGATGGTTTTGTGCCCCGCTCTGATTGGGTGAAAATCATTTCTTCAAAAGTGTCGACAACACGCAGAACAGCCGTATTTCATCTACAGGTTCCTTGTTGACGTCTGACTGTGACTCGGAGAACCGGTCTGATCGGTGAACCCACCGGTGAACCCACGCCGCGCCGAATCTGGGCCGCCGTTCAACTTCAACTCACCCGAACATCCGTCACCAAATGAAATATATTAGAGACGTCTGATATGTAAATGAACACGATGATGCCCCAAGGTGTCTGGTGCCCCGCCCCGCCCAAGATTCATCCCCCGGGTGTTAGAGACTCGATATTAAACAAAATATTACAGGAGGAGGAGGAGGAGGAGGAGGAACGGCTAAATCGCTTTTACTGTCAAATTCACTTTAAAACGGTGGATTAACATAAAAACATCAGGGGCCACAAAATGTTTCAGGTCGTTTAACGTTCAAAACTTTGTTTAATTAACTAACGTGCCAGTCTAGAGTTTATTCAACTTTATGGCTGAATCGTTGTGTAATTTAGGCGTCGCCACAGCCGATCGTTCGTCTGCATTTTTCGTTTGGCACTGTTTTTACGCTGGATGCCCGAGTCGGGCGTTGTTATATGCAGTGATTGGCATCTAATAGATGTTGGGCGATGCCCTTCCAGACACACGCCATCTGTAACTGTTTTTACCCCACATTCGGTTTAATCTGGGGGGCAGAGTCGCTCCCTGTAACGGTCTGCAGGACCCACAACACTAAAATCCATAATAACTCCCACAAATCAGTGTGTGTGAGAGTGAACGCATCACTTCCTGTTGTTGGGCAGGTAAAGGAAGGTGTTGAGGTTGAGATCAGGAGGTGAGCAGGAGTTCGTACCTGTGAGAGATCCGGAGACGCTCGTAATCCTCTCTGAAACACAAAAACACAAACGCTTTAGCATGTGCACCTTTGTTCTCCTGATCATTATCTTCCTGTTCCATCATCACAGATCCAGATCTTCTCCTGTAAACCACAGGCATGCACAACTGATCCGACCAGATCGACCAATCACAGTACAGAACACGGACGGATTTATTCACTCCTCCATAACAACACTGAACACGAGGAGTGAAATCAACAGTCATTACAGGACACACCAGCTACACACAGCCCTGATCCCTGGTCTCAACACCACTCAACACCTATGGGATGAAATACACTTGGACTGTGAGCCAGTGCCAGGGCCTCACTAACTCGAGTGACTGAATGGGTACAAATTCCCACAGACACACTCCTAAGTCTTCTAGAGAGGCTTTCCACAATAATAAAGGTGTCAGGTGTCCACATACTTTTGTACATGTAATGTGTGTGTGTGTGTGTGTGTGTGAGTTACTGCCACTTTAAACAGAACAGATCTGTAAATGTCAGACGTTCCCACACAGTCGGGTTGCCAGATTGATTAACATCGTACCAACGGAATACCGCAAATATTATAAAACCACAGAAACAATGTTCAGACGGGTTGCCAGATTGATTGATTTTAAATCAGTGTATATTTATACAGAAATACTGCCAAATCCACAGCTAAATTAAATTAACTTTATTATTTTGGAAGTTAATAAACATTTACTAATGATTTTTGATTAACTACATGTACACAAATCGCACAACACGCCTTACAATTTAAATTTCAGAAGCTAACTGGAATTGTTGCAGAAAAATATAAACTAATGGTACTTATAAAAAAGAGGATTATAATTATATTCCAGTATAAAATTATCACTGCATGATAACCTTTAAAAATCAAAGGATAATAAAACATTATCAATCAATGTTAGAAAGCCAACTGATCAAGGAAACAAGCACTCAGACAGCACAGATTATTACTGGTACTTTGATGCAGAAATATTGCTGGTATTAATTACAAATAAGGTTTTTACATTTATGATATTTAGCAGACGCTTTCATGCAAAGTGAGCAAAGTGAGGGTTAAGGGCCTTGCTCAGGGGCCCAACAGTGGCAACCTAAGGTGGTGGGGCTTAAACCAGCAACCTTCTGATTACTAGTCCAGTACCTTAACCACCAGTATATTTTAATTAATCTGTGCGTTCTGCAGAGATGCTGGATGTGGATCCTTCAGAGAACCTTTAAAAGGATTCCACTAGTCTTACAAGTCATGGAACCTTTCTGGTACTGTACAGAACCTTTGTGTTTCACTGTTTCACTAAATACTTCAAACTGATTCCTTTAAAAATAAAGAAAATCAACAAGATTTTTAGATATTTAAGAAATTAAGACCCTCAGATGGTTCACACAAAACCTGCTAACCATCCAAAGAACCCATGAGAACCTTCATCTCATGTAAGGTTAGTAAATGATCTTTACTGCACTTATTTTTACTATATTAAATGTATATTTTTATTAGTGCAATAATTGAAGCTCGTTAAAGGTGTTTTGTTTGCACCAGAACAGTTCAGATAGAACCAGTTCCTCTAGATCAGCTCTGCTTTAATATATTTTATTATTAATAGTTATAATGAGAGTAATAGTTAGTAATAATAACTGATCTGTGTTCTTACCTGGTAGAGTCTGAGCAGAGCCCAGCAGAACAGGTAAGCTGAGATCTGGAATTTTGCACTCAGGTAAGAATCTTCTGAATCTTCTTCAGGCATCTTCACACAACTTTATCAAGTCAGAGAAGCTCAGAATCTCATTTTACCTCCAAATAAAAGCTCTTAAATAGAGTTTAATTTTACTTTTCTTCATCTCTGGTCTCATCGTGAAAAACGAACACGGAGATCTGAATCAATCACACAAACTTACTCAGGAACTCTGAGCTGAGGAACACTGAGGAACACTGCTCATAACAACCTGCCCACTCACCACAGGGTTGCCAGATCTGTGTAAATCAACACACACTCCTAACACTACTGATAAAGGTAAGTGCACAATTAAGCTAAACAAAAAGTAAAACAAATACTCTACAGCACAAAGATTTATTAATACATAATTATGACTTTATTAATATCCATTTTTTCATTATGATTTTGAAACCAAATAAAAATACAATATTGCACAAATATAACAGCCAGCTAATAGCATCAAATACATCTGAATAATAATGATGATAATAATAATGATAATAATAATAATGATGATGATAATAATGATAATAATAATGATAATAATAATAATAATAATAATAATAATAATGATAATGATAATAATAATAATGATAATAATAATAATAATAATGATAATAATAATAATAATAATGATAATAATAATAATAATAATAATGATAATAATAATAATGATAATAATAATAATAATGATAATAATAATGACAATAAAAATGATAATAATAATAATGACAATAATAATAATAATGGTAATAACAATAATAATAATAATATCACTTATTTATCCTCATCTGTACCAACAAAATGAAACTCTGAAATATCATATTTATATTAATACATTTGACATTTTCTACAGAAAATCCTGCATCATGCAACATATTTATTATTAAATATCATCGATACACTTATTAATGATATATCGTTAGTGCTGTCTCATACCGTGCTCAATCTACTGATTAATAACAGGACCTGAGGAAGTACATTCACAAAAATACAGGACATTCACTTAAATTTAAGGTCGTGTCCCAAACACCAGAGTGTGATTCCTTATAAATACATTATAAATACATCCGAAAAAACCCACTAACTTTTGACTAAATGGGCACAAATTCACATAGACACACTCAAAAATCAATCATGTGGGATTTCTAAAGTACTGACTTGCCTGGTTAAATAAAGGTTAAATAAATAAAATAAAACAATCATCACATTCAGGCTGGAGCTCCAGTATAAATCCCCACCTGCTGTGCTGGGATGGAGGAGTGGATGATCATTCAGCTCACGTTCAGCCCATCACACAGATCTACTCATGATAACAGAGATCCTCATTCAATCATTCATCCACTCCAAACATCTGCCTGCATTCAGTCAGCATCCATCTGCATCTCACACCATCACTCATACATGGTAATGTGTTCAATTACTGCTGGAGAAAAGCTGCTGTTCACTACAAACCCACCCAGAGATCAAATCAATCCTTCATTCACATATACTGATAAATGACACCAGATCAGAAATAAAAATAAACAAAATGCCTTTTCTCATGAAGAACAAACAACATAAAAAGAAAAAGCTATAAAAAATAAATGTTAAGGTGGAAAAAATACATATATAATCAATATATTAATAAGTAACATGCAATATAATAAAAAACAAAGGATAAAGTGAGCAAAACAATAAAATCTAAATATTTTAATAATAAATCATACTGTTCATGTAAAGGCTATAAAACAATACAAAGTTTTAAATACATACTAAATTAATAAATAAATAAGTAGACTTTGGAAACTGTAAAAATAAATGAAAAAATCTTCAAAAGGAATGAAGAATAAAGATTAAATTCAGTAAAACATGGGACTAAAGGATAAAAATAATATAAAAAATAATAACAATAAGCCCCTAGTTGAGCGCTCGTTATTTTTATTTAAATTTTGATATCTGGTGAAATATTAGCTGCCCAAAAGTACCGCTCTGGATCTGTGAAGAGGAGAATCTGAAAAATAAAACAAGCAAAAAGAAAATTAATTATTAATATCTGACAATTCATTCATTCTTTTTCATTTTCACCACGTTATCCTGGTCAGGGTCACAATGGGTTGAACCCTGCGCCTTAACCGAGCGCCTTAACGATGATTATAACTTTATTTTTACTACACTGAGCACTTTCCCCGTATCACCAATCATTATTCACATTATTTGGTTTGTATTTTGCCATACTGCCCAGCACTGATTGGAAGGTTGAAGGTTTAAGCCCCACCATCACCCAGCTAAACCCCTGTGGTCGCTGTCTGGCAAACCCATGAATGTAAATGTAAAATGTACCGCCATGGTGTGGCTCCTGATCCTACTGAATCTGAGCAGCATCCACACACTCCTGCATTGTACTGAAGCTGCAGGAAGAAGCATCGCTGGATCTACCAGCCAAACTAAACACTGTGGGTATTTATTCCTCCAGTCTGAGGCGGGTCTGATCTAAATGAGCTTCAGTCTCTCAGCCTCTGCATCTGCTCATTAGTCCTCCAGTAGTGTTTAGAACAGAGCCCATGTTCTGGAAACCCTCAGCCCAGTCCGAGTCCGAGTCACAGCTGAAACCTTTATCTGATTTAAAGCCCCTTTCACAATTATTGGCACCCCTGGTATAGAGTAAAAGGGTTCAAGAAAACCTAAATATACCATTTAATTCAATTAAAATGAACCTCACGATCTTGAGAGAGTAAAGATAGTTTGCCGAGAGGAAAGAGCCGAAATTGAATCACAATGCTGCACCAGTTCTTTATTATCTAAAGTCTCAAAGATTAACTGCCCCCCCCTTCATACCAAACATATCTTTTAAACATGAACCGAGAACTAGAGATCCATTCAAATCTAAATACTGCCATATAGTGGCGGCAGGGTGTTACTGCAGGTTCTGTATGAAAACAGCAGCACCTAAACTACATGGACACCAGACCATGAGCTTGAGGCGTATCTTCTATCTTTGAATTCACACAGGGATCAGTATCATGTACGGAGTGTCACACGCTGCTCTTCCTCTATTCATCGTCCCTGTGCAGGCACTTCCACCAGCCAGCAGAGGCCTCAAATGCAGAAGGAATTCCTTCGACCGATTTACCCGACAGACGCAGCCAATCGTGGTGTGGAAGAACTCTGGTGGCCTGCACAGGAGCCCTGACCTCAACCGGACTGATCAGCTTTGGAATAAACTGAAATGAGGATTATGAGGTAGGAATTCTAGTCCAACACCAGAACCTGACCTCACACATGTTTTTTTTAATGCCCATAGTTTTGAAATGTGATGTCCAGCAGGATGATGGGTGGGGACGGTTTTACATATTCGCTTTGCTCTCTTTTCCTTCTGTTCAGAGGTACGGAGAACACGTCCGGCTAATAAACAAGCAGCCGAGTCTCATGATGTCCTAATTATAGAGCAGCACCGAAACAACCACATTATTATACTGCGGTGATGCTAATACACCAGCAGATCCTTTCCAACAAGAAGGTTTCACAAACATGAGGCATGTTCTCCCGTTACTGTAACCTTCACCACGTTTCACTGTTTATTTAGTAATGCAGTAAGACATGTTGATGTAAAGCACAGTAAATCATCTAACTCCATTCATGCGTTTCCTTTTTCTCCCAATCTAGTCGTATCCAAATACCCAGCTGTACCTCGTCTACCGCTGCAGACCCCACCCTGACCGAGAGGTACAGTGAGAAGTTAAACCTGCTTTATTTCTTCATCCTGCGACTTCGTTCCATCTTCTGCACCGGCACAACATGGTCCGATAATCCGTTCATGTTCACCGCTGCTTTCTTGTTTCGTCGCTCGTGTTCTTTCTCTTTGACTTTCCTGTTGCCGTGATGTTCTTGTTTAGAGAACTCGGATGAGGTCGGGTTCGGGAGTGAAAGAGACGTGGGTCTAGAAGCTTGAAATACTTCGTTGCTATTGGGTGGATTCGTCTTCAGGTGGCGTGACTCCTTGGTTGTCACAAGGCCGTGTTTTTTGTCCTCTAATACAGAAGGACTTTGGACCACCTTGTGGTGTAGGCTACCTCTTCCTGTCAAGTTGCCTTTTGTCTTGGACTTGGATTTGACGTCCTTCCTGGTGCATTTTTTCTTCTGTCGTTCCTCCTTCTCTGGCTTGGCAGCAGTGGAAAGATCCCGATGCTGGTTTATCTTCATTGAAGACATCTGATTAGCACACTGCTCAACCAGTGAAAGAAGACTGATGTCACTTGCTATTCCATAACTGCTGCATGGAGATGGAAGCACTCCTACATTCAATAATCGAGGGCTTTCTACAATCTTAGCTTGATTAGGTTTTGCACAACCCCAAAAATCTGAGCTCTTGATGTGTTCAACAAAGGCGATACATGAATGACACAGGTGCAACTTCTTGGCCCCATTTTTCAGCAAAGCCTTGCAAGAATCACAGAGAGATTCCTTGTTGACAGCCAGAACAAACATGGAACTTGTTCTGGAGCTTGGAGAATGTCCTAATGGAGATGCTAAAGCCTGGCTTGGTGTTGATGTTGAGTTGATATTAAATATTTGGAAGCATACATGACTTGTTGGGGTCCTGGGTTGGCTCTCTGGTGTCGTAACCCGTCTTTTTTGTTGTTTTAAATTAAACTCTGGGAGAGAATCAGCATCTATCCAACATGAAGTATTTTGACTGAGATTTATTGGTACATTTGTAAGATTTTCTGATTGGATTTTGTCCTCTTGACATTGCTCATCAGTGCTGACTCCTGGAGACGCGACCTCTGTTTTGTTACCCTTGAGGGTTCTTTGCTTCAACCAGTTGACTAAACCCATAGTCAGTGAGATTTCTGTGTCACAAAGCTTCAGTAGGCATTCCTTGCCCACCCAGTTACTTTGAAGAAAATCATGGTTGATTAAGTCCAAGGGCAAAGAGGGAGCAAGGTTCTCCTCGGATCCAACATGGAAGCTGTACATCGATAACGGAAGGTCTGGACTGGGCAGGCCAAAAACACTGTGGGTTAAATCCATCTCATCATCAAAAATGGGAGTCGTTTCCACTTCACCGGGGTCAAAGAACAGCTCATACAGGGCATCTCCACTGTAGGAATCTCTGGGAAACTTTCTGGAATAAACTGGTGTAAGAGATTGCCCAGTGTGGTCCTCGGATGAAATGTAATCACAGTAACCCTCATCAATGATGCTTTCCTGGTTCTCAGTTTTTTGAGTCACCCATGTCAGGGGAATAGCTGTATTGTTTGATGATGGTGTCTTTGCTTCTACTGTGTTGTTTGGAACAGTAAAGTCTACAAGGGGGCTAGCTGACTTGCTTGACAGTGGCATCTTTGCTTTTGGAGTCCTGTTCAGGGCAGCAAAGTCATCAAGGGGACTAGCTGCCTTGTTTAACAGTGGGGTCTTTATTTCTGAACTCATGTCCTGGAGGTTCTCAGAAGGGCTAATTGTTTTATTGTAAACTGGCAAACTAGACATTGGTGTTGAGGTTGCTTTAGCTCCCTGGCTTAAGCTTTGTCCAGTAGGAATGGTTAAATTAACTGTCTCCCACATTGTGAATAAATCCAAAACTTCACTTTCACCAGATGATGCCAGCTGTTTATTGCCTCCCAGAAATGCAGAAGCAACAGGACTTCGTTTTGGGGTTTCGCCGCCATCCTTGTACATTTTGGGATTAGCCGCTCCTTCAAGTGACACAACAAATTCCTCATCTGCAAATATCTCTCCGCATCCGGCCTGAGAGCCAAAACTTTGCACCGACACAGAATCTTCATGGACACTGGCACAACATTCACTTGAGGAATCAGAAAAAGAAAGAAAATCATCTATTTTTTCACCAGCCCTGGCACGATCATGGCATCGTGAAGATTTTTTAGTCTGTTTCGACTTTGGTCCGTATTCACGACATGGTGTAGACGGTGAGGCTGCTTTCTTACAACTGTGCTTTTTGTGGACGAAGAGGTCTTTGATGGACTTCTTGGGCTTGTGAAAAAAGATCCTCTTCTTTGGAAGTGATTTGGCAACACAAGGCACAAACGGTACTTGAGGTGTCAGATTGCGGTATTCGATTAATTCACGATCGTTCTCAGATGGATTCTCATGTAGCAGCCTGCGAGTTGCACCAAATCCAGTAATACTAGCACTGTTCTCAAGCCTGCTGTGGGGACATCTTGTAGGGGACCAAGGCCGATCTTTGTTCTCTGCACTCATTTGGCCATCAGGTATTTTTTCCATCCTGCGAGTGTGGGTGTTGCTATTTTTCCAGCCATCTGAGAGACTGGGACCGAGCTCTAGACAAGTGTCGCTGTCTTCATTTAAAGTCGCCAAGACTGAGGTACCAAGAGACCCAAGAGATCCTTCACTGCATTGAGTCTCATCTTTGAGGCTATTCCTGCACCCTTGAGATTTCTTTTGGTTCTTTGATAGCTCCATACAGACAGGTCCCAACTCATACCTGCAGATGGAACAGAATACAGTATGAGGATGTTCTTAATATCTACATCTACTATATCTAAAAAAAAAAGGTCATCGTGCAAAGACCTTTCATTCACAAAACCTACACGCTCTAGAGGAACCAGCAGATCCAGATTAGATCGACCAACAACCAGCTTAAACTGATGTGTCACTTTATTAATAACATTATAAATGTATTTTATCCATGAAAACTGATGCCATTGGTGTGCTTGTTAGTCTGTCAGGCATTAAAATAATGGACAGATCAGTTTTGCTCTCTGGATTGGAACACACAGACCTTCCTGATTCAGAAAAATGCTCAAAACGTTAAATTGGACAGTATTATTTATTAAGGTTCTATATTTCATGTGATATTCGATATTTACGCTGTAAATCAGTAAGAATTTCTGCCGATTTGATCTTACTCGCATACTACTGTAGTGAGGAGTAAATATGGCAGTAAATGAAGCGGTACAGTGAGTATGTACTGTGTAGTATTGTAGTATGCAGATGACCGTTATACAGTGAGTATGTACTGTGTAGTATTGTAGTAGTGTAGTATGCAGATGACCGTTATACAGTGAGTATGTACTGTGCAGTAGTGTAGTATGCAGGGCGCTGCGGTGCAGATGACCGTTATGAGATTCACGTCAGACACGAGTGGCGGGAAAAAAGGCGTTCGCTCCATTTACCTCAGAAGCGATTAATATTAATGAAATATATTTGTATTTATTACATTATTAAGCGCTTTTAAACGAACCTGTAGAGAATGAGAATAAAATATGGGTTTCCGTACCTGTCAGACTGGAAATAGCTGCTGTAGCGCGGAATGGATGAGGGAACTGGAATAAATACTATGGAAAGCCAAACACTTCACAAACAGAGTAAAGTCTCATCCAGTCAAACAAAAAAATGAAGCCAGCTAGCTTACCAGCCTATTAAGTAATTTTATTTTATTCTATAACATTTCCCCCAATGTAAGCATTGCCAATTCTATTACTGCGATGCTCGTGTTGCTTGCACCACCCCTGCGCTGGCCAAAGAGAGCTGAGACCATCACCCAGAATCTTTTCAGGTTGACCTAGTCTCACAAAGCGCCGTATCTCACGTATAGAGCCACGTTATACCCCCTACAAATCAGCCTTTACTGGTGCAGGCGCCGCAGCTACACAGCACACGTCACAATTTTACCACCAGGTTGATAGCACTGCCTGGGATTCAAACTTAAGAGCTTGAGATCTCAGCGGTGGTGGGCTAGCACATTAACCACCCCAGCACCACTAAATTTACTGACACCTGTATGTTTTTGGGATTGGTATCAAAGATTTGAAGGTTGGCTCTTGAAATGCAGCTCAATCTGAATCTGTCCTGATAAAGATGGACGCTAGATGGTGTTGGTTCTGTGCTACAAATAGCTAACAGTTCTTACAAGCTACGTCTACGTTCAAGACGTCATTCAAATCAGTCAACCCATCACAAGATAACAGTGGAGCTCAAGAGTGTTGTTCTTAAATTTTGTACACATTTTTAGTATCTGACTTCATGCTATTTTGATCATAATTGAAGCTACTGAGACTACTGGTGCATCTACCTCGATAATCCTGAAGACAACCTCGGACCAACAGCCAGGACTCTCGGCTGCAGTTGGGTGTTTCAGCAGGACAAAGACCCAAAACCAGGACAGATCAAAACCAGTCATGCAATAACTAAATCAGGCTGAAATGCACTGGGATTGACTTTCAAACTGCAAAATAAATCTTATTTATTTTAAATGCTGCATAAATGAAACTGCACAAAGTTTCAGAAATCTTTTAAAGCCAAAACAAAAACCTACACAGCAGGAGAAATGTTAACATCTTTACAAACAATGTTTTTACACAGTTTCAACAAAAAGACTAAGTGCATGAACGATAAACAACAAGAAACGTTCTTACATACCTGAACTGTTATTAATATTAACCAACATTATTTCAACCTACAAATAAACTAAATAAATAAAAGTCAGCTGTATGTTTATTTCTGTATTTAGAGGTACGGCCCCCAGCCGAGGTACATGAGGCACAGCAGGTTGTCGTCTGTAGCCTCCTGAATGAGGTAGTGAACGTGTCCCTCGATGGACAGCGGCAGTCCCATCACTTTGTTCCTGTTCTTTATCACTCCCTGCAGACGCTGATCAATATCCAACACGTGGGTTTTGGCCTGTGAGGAATAAAATATAGAAATATAGTATACATGTACTATATGGCCAAAAGTGTCTGGACACCTGAATATGAACTTGATGGACATCCTAACTCTAACTCTATTCCAGAACCATGAGCATTAACATGGACTCAGTCTTAGTAGACAAAGTGAGATGAAGATTACCTTCTCGTTGACGATTTCTCCAAATTCGTTGGCTTGTGTTTTTGAAGGACCCTTTACTGGTTTACTCCACTCCACCAACGGATCATGGAGGAACGTCTTCAGCACGCTGAAATAAAGGTACAAAACGTAAGTAAATACAGAGAAACCAAATCCAAACGTTGAGAATGGCTCCACCAGTTTATCCACTGCAGGTGTTCAGGAGAACATGGTTTGGCCAAAATCTGCATCATTTATTACAACAAAATCCTTCTGCTCTTTCTTCACAGAGCAATTTCACACCTCTGAGATGATGGACACCTATCTAGTTCAGGAATTCAGCTGGATGAAAGCAGGAACAGGTCTGGAAAGCAGAAAAGTGTAAAAACCTCATGAGCGATTCTCGCTGGTCCCTCATCAGTCGCAGGGTCACCTCACAGGCCTGTCTGAAAAGCCCCTCGGTGCCCATCGGCCCCATCGCGTGCACCATGTTCTGAGTCAGCCGGAATGGTACCACCTCAGGAACGTCAAACGTCTCTCCCTAAAACACCAACACATATTATGCTAGTGATTACAGAGTGCAGCTCATCATATATACTGTATATGGCCAAAACTATGTACATCATGTACACAAACTATGACTTAAGTGTGGAGAAACTTCAGTGGGCCACACAGAGCCCTAAACTTAACCCTACAGAACACCTTTGGGATGAATTAGAACATCAGCTGTGAGCTGTTCCAGACTATTACTGGAAAGGTTCTTCCACTGGTTTCTACTCCTCTCACCTTGTTGAAGAGGCAGTTGAAGTCGACGTGAACACACTCGCCAGTTTGGGAGTCGAACAGGATGTTCTCACCGTGCCGATCCCCCAGTCCCAAAATGTAACCCACCATCGACATAACAGCTGTGGAGCGGCAGTAAGCGGATCTGCTGTTATACCTGCAGTGTTAAAAACACAACACACACCAGCGTTCATTACACAGCGCTGTTTGGTCCCATTACACCCGGCTTCAAGTACGAATCAGAGACGAGGATAGTACCATGAGGTGGGGTCAGGAAACGTCCTGAGGAACCACTCGTGAAAGACAGAAGGGTGTCGAGCACACAGCACGTCTTTATGCAGCTTTAGTTTCTCCTGAAGCGACGCCGTTTTGGGCAAAATCATCTTCCGAAGCTCCTTCCCCGTCAGATAGATCCCTGCGGCAGTGAGATTATGGTTACTATTAAGAACGTCCTGCACATCCTGCTACTAAAACTAAGGTCGTGTCTTAAACCACATGATGTTCACTATGTTCCATGATGGTCTAATACAAATACTGAGTGGTTAGGGACTAAGTAATTAGGGATGTGTCCACAGTGGAATGATGGTGGTGTTTGTGCACACTATGTAGTAAATAAAGTGTGATTTGGGACGTGTCCACAGTGGAACGATGGTTAGTGAACAGTGTGTGTGAGAGGAAGCTCTCACCTTTTTCCTTGTAGAGTTTGGTGAGGATGTGGCGAAGGCCGGCCGTGTTGTTTACCCACTCTATGATGCCACATTCCTCGTTCAGTGGAATCACGGCGTACGTCCGTATGTGTAAATCCCTGCGCCTGGACTCGGCGTCCTTCCTCAAACACTGTAACACAAAAGCAGCTACTTATTACACTGTGTGGTGGTTATTACTGTACAATAAAACAGTATCCTGTCGGAAGTGTGTGTGTGTGTGTGTGTGTGTGTACTTTATTAATGAGGCAGTTGAACTCCATCAGCCTGCAGTCCTTCCTCAGATCATCTTTAGGTTTACACATCATGGTGTAACACTTCCCGTCTGATCCTTTCAGAGAGATCTTCTTGGGTTTCTGAAGCGACGCCAAGATCTCAACCTACAACATGAAGATCAGAACGTTCACACAGATTCACTCTGTTGTTTACACTCAGGATCAAATCCTGCCCCAAAACCTCCCCAAATTATTATCATAATTAATGAGAGCAAACACTCACATTGTCATCGAATCCGGATAAGTAGACCCAGTGGCCGGGGAGGGCGTCGTGGTTGGGGTTGGCGCCCCCGCTGGAGGGCAGAGTCGGGATCAGGACGGACTGTAACGGGATGAGGATCTCACTGAAGCTCGTCTCCTCCACCAAGCGCTTCAGCATCTTAAAGTGGACGCTCATGCTCAGGGTAGAGCTGTTCCCGTCCACCTGATCATTCCCAAATCCCACACACACACACACACACACACACACACACACACACACACACACACACACACACACAGAATTAACATCAGTCCATGCTTTTATTCTGCTACACACATCCCATACATACAACCACAATCACATACAATATGAATGTAAATGTCGTCTTTTTTCAGAAGGATTTTCACCAGGCTTTGCAGTACGTCTGTGGGAATTTGAGCCAATTCAGTCAAAAGATGTTAGGAAGCCGCTGATATTGATAAACGAGTGAGGGGCTGACCAGGGAGAGTTAAGGCAAAAATGTGTACACATGTCCAAAACTATGTGGACACCTCACCTTGTTTGTTGTATACCAAAACCATGGGCATTCATATAAAATCAGCGATACGTAGGCTTGCTTCAGTGCCTGCATCACAGGTATTTTTGTTTGTTTGTTTGACTGTTTACAATGTACATGCTAATGTTATCTGAGCTTAAATAAGTTTAAATACACGCCATGCTGCACATAAATCGAGTCGAACTGTCCAGTCTTATCACGGGTCAGCAGAGTGATGCAGAAACGGTGAATAAACCCAGTATTCAATATAAAAACGTGTCTGTTAGAAATGGATGTGAACTGTGACCCACCGGTTTGTTACAGAGCTCCACCAGTTTATCTGTCAGTCTGTTCGCGTCTCCGATGAATTTCCCGAACGAGCTGTTCAGGCTGATGGCCTTCTTCAGGATCTCCTTACACCGGTTCATACGGGTCGGGTAGGACGACTAAAGAGTGAAAACAAACCCACAGGTAGTAAACACAACTCTTAGCATGAACGGCGGGTCACGCTACACTCTCTGTATTCCTCCACCGCTCACAGAGGAGCAGTCGTCGAGACTCAAACCTGCCCGGCAGAGCGCTCACTGACCTTGGAGACGGCGGTCATCATCCACATGGCCTGCTGTGGATAGGCCAGGAAAACCTTGGCGATGATCTCCATGAGCACGGCGAACACCTCGTCGTTGGAGTGGCAGATTCGGGAGATGAGCTGCGAGAACGCAGTGAGGAACTGGTACGGCGAGAGACTGGCGGTGTGCTCGCTGATCACCGCGTTGATTTTACTCAGATCAGCTTTCATCTGCACCCGATCCGAGCGGCCGGCTGAAACACAACAGGCTGTGTATTGAATTTGGTCCAAATGTCCCTAACTAACAAGCCCTGAATCTACAAAGTACTTGAGTTTGGTTGGCAGTTTGATTTTACCTTTCTCTACTTCGTACACCTTGGCGCCAAAGTCCAGCCAGAGCGTGAGCATGCGGGGCATGGCCTGATAAATGTACTGATTACCGAACTGAAGAGCTCTAGGAACAGGACCAAACACGGGACACGAGTTATTAAACTCATTATTATACAACTCGAGTTATTAAACTCATTATTATACAACTCGAGTTATTAAACTCATTATTATACAACTCGAGTTATTAAACTAATAATAAAAACAATAATAATAATGATTTTGCCCGACATTAATCTTAATAAATAAATAAAATTCCATACTTTCCGAAATAAGTGACGATGTAGCGGATGACGTTGCCCTGCTTCTCCATTTTGTTATCCGTCACCATGGGCATGAGTTTATCG
Organism: Trichomycterus rosablanca; assembly: GCF_030014385.1. Classification (NCBI taxonomy): domain Eukaryota; kingdom Metazoa; phylum Chordata; class Actinopteri; order Siluriformes; family Trichomycteridae; genus Trichomycterus; species Trichomycterus rosablanca. Next base: position 18,722,051 of record NC_086012.1, read on the forward strand.
TAATACTTGGCCAGGTAAAAGTTCCCGTCCTCCCATTCAGGTAACAGAGTGGTGACGTCCTACACAGACGAGAGCACGGGGCAGTGAGCGGATCTACTGATCTACTGAACACGGCTGTATGTATCATGGCATGAATTTATTATACTCCTCCGTACTCTGTAGATCTTCATGATGGCGTTGCTCTCCGAGTTGGCGGTTTCCTCCATGTAGCGACCCACCAGCAGCAGAGCTTTCCCTTTAATCTGGATCCGTTTAGGGTCGGTGAGGAGTTGATCCTCAGGGAAGCACTGCTTCACTCCTTTCTGTAGGATAATCAGAGCCTGGTGCACATCGCCCTGTTACACACACAGATCTAACGTTAACAAACCATCATCAGCACTCTGGAGTGGATTTAGATGTCTGAGGTATCTGATTAGTACCTTGGACCAGAGCCACTTGGCTTTTTCCACAAACAGTTCGGACAGGTGAGAGTTCTCGGCGTTCAGTAAGGCGTTGAAGGCAGTTTGATGATGACCGGCGCGTCGAGCCACTCGAGTGCTCTGGAGCCAGCACTGACCGACCTGCTCCTCACATTCAGTCCTGCAATCCATCAATAAAACCACACAACCAATCAGGACACGGAGCCGGCACACAGTGTTCCAGCATCTTCATTACTGAGGTCATCACAGGAACTCGAACGAACAGAGCCGTGATAACGAGCTGCACTTCGTTAATCCAGAGAACAACGAGGCCTGGCATCACCACAACTCTGGAACATACAGGAGCTTTTATATCCAACAGATTACACACGGAGGGGTAAACTCAACAAATCTGGACCCCAGACCCTAATCATGACGTCCCTTTAATATGAAGCCACCCCCTCACCTTTTTGCAGCTATAACAGCCTCCACATAGCATTTGTGAGGTCTGATGCTAATGTTGTTTGAGAATCAACATTCCAATTCATCCCAAAGCTGTTTAATGGGGGTGGGGTCAGGACTCTGTACTCCCTTAATAAGCCTCTTCATTTCCTAACTGACCTGAGTGACTGAATCTCTGTCTCTGATTGGCTGTGTGTGTGTGTGTATTACGAGTGTGTGTGTGTGTGTGTGTGTATTACGAGTGTGTGTGTGTGTGTGTGTGTGTGTGTGTGTGTGTATTACGAGTGTGTGTGTGTTCTCACCCCTTGCGCAGGCTGAGCAGGGCCCGGCGGAGAGCCAGGACGGGTTCTTTAGCACGGAATGAGTTTTGGGTCATGAGCAGCCGAGCGTCCCAGTTCAGCATGAGCTGGTTCATCTTCACCCCTCCGTCCTCCTTCTGCAGCTGGGTGAACGCGTGCTCCATCTCACTGAGCATGTGCAACCTGGAACCAGTCAGGAAGCAAATCAACATCGTTACACCTCAATGAACAATTCCTTCCAGATGCTCCCATTAGGGGGCGCTACAGCTGATTGATTCATCAGCAGGTTTGATGTGAAATATTAAAGTTTCAGTATCAGACCTGACGATGTACTCGTATCCTCTCTGGTAGGTTCCACACTCGAAGCTGGCGGCCGACAGAGGAACCACCTGCTCCTTCCTGGTCAACTTCAACCTCTCACAGAGAGCGTCCGAGTCCTGCTTCTTAGCCGAGAGCAGCAGCTGCCCCAGTCTCACCCCCCACGTGTTGGATTTATTATCTGCACGAAGGAAAGCAGACATAAGAGACAAACGTGAGGGAATCCACAGGATCCGGATCAGATCAGCGTTTAGGATCTACTCACCAGAGGCTAAATAATCATCCAGTAAATCCCACTGAGAGAGCTTCCACGCCGCCTCCACTCGATACGCATTCAGATCCGACTTCCAACCAGGTCTGCAGGATCAGAGGAGACGAGAGGAGAAGAGAGGAGACGTTAAAAGGAGACGTTCAGATGAGGAGAGGAGATGTTTAGAGGAGAAGAGAAGAGATGAAAGGAGAGAAAGTTAGAGGAGACGTTCATATGAATATATTGAAGTGAATATAGACGTGAGTTTGATTCACCTGTTGGCTAGAACTCCATTAACCTGCGTCATCACGGTGGAGAGCTGCCCGAGTCCCAGCATGGAATTCATCACCCCATGGTAATGTATGATCTACACACACACACACACAATTTCAGAGGGGGTGTGTGTTAGTTAATCCAACACCGTCTGGTTATACTGAGTCGCGTGTGTGGAACTCTGATGGACGTAAAATTTTATGTGTTTTTAATATTGTGGTAAATCTGTCCAGCTGAAGTGTGTGTGGGGTGTGTGTGTGTGTGGTGTGTGTGTGTGTGGGGTGTGTGTGTGTGTGGGGTGTGTGTGTGTGTGTGTCACCTGATCAGGTTCTAGCTGAATGGCTCGATCGTAGCAGGCTGTAGATTCTCTCAGCAGGCCGATACTCTCGTGTTCTAATATCTGCTCCCTGAGTGACGGTTCCTCCTTCCTCAGAGCGTTCACTCCTCTAACTCCATCCGGCTCGTGCATCGCTGCGTACAGAGCCTGACACACACACACACACACACACACACACACACACACACACACACGTTAAACACTCAGGTCTAAGATCGAAGACATGATTATTATTATTAGTAGTTAGTTTTTTACCTGTAGGAAGGAGAGGTGATCCTGGATGCTCTGGTTCTTCTCTCTGATGAAGGACTCGAAGTGCATGACGGCTCTGGTGTACGCTTTAGAGCGGAACGATGCTTTAGCCAGAACGTCCTGAGGAATTCGGTTCAGGAAGGAGACCACACACTGATACTCACTGTTCTCCACACCTGATACACAAACACCCCCCATCAGCACCAGTGCACACATGAGATCACATCAGTTCAGATCACATCACACAAGATCACATCTAATCCAATGTGATCTGATGTGCTCTGATGTAATCTATTATGCAACGTGATCTGTTATCTTATGTGATGTGATCTGATTAGATCACATGCTTGGGTGTCCACATACTTTTGGCGATGTGTATGACTGATATTATTGTAATGAACGTGCGTGACTCACCGCCGGCCAGCAGGTGGTGCGTGTCTCGGCTGTGGCGGCCGGAACTCTTGGCCGTACTGAGCGTCTGGAGTCGGTGGCGCCCCCACTGGGTCAGGTGGTCCATCATGGAGAAGACGGTCTGAGTGCTGAGCTGGGTGAGACTGGAGGCGTTCTCCTCCAGCTGAGATAAGCTCGGCTCGTCCTCCTTCAGCACCGCCATGATCTCCTCGACCACCTGCAACGGGAACGAACACGAGCCGAGCGTGAGAAGTGTGAAGGTGTTCCTGAGGAACCTCGAGAACAGGCGCGGTTCAGACCTCCTGCTGCTCGTCAGGCGTGGATCCCAGCAGGACGTAGAGCAGGATGTGCGGCAGCAGGTAGATGGTCACCCTGTAGTCGTGTTTGATGATGAAGCTGCAGCAGATGAAGACCTTGCTGGCGAGCTCGTGTCTCACCTGGAACACCAAAAACATCAGGAAACTGTTCTGATCTGTGTGAGCAGGATGTGGGTTCGGATAAAGATGGAACGGAATGAAAGACCAGATCGTCACACCTTGCTGATGAGATATCCGGCCCACGTGGCGGACCAGTCCGAGAACTTACTGCCACGGGTACTCAGGTAGATGGGCTTGGTCAGTTTGGACCAGTTCACCACCTTCTGAGAGCTTTTATATCTGAAACCAACACGGAAAAGCACAAGAACAACATTCAAACCTTTTCAGTATATGGCCAAAAGTATGTGGACACTTGACCTTCAGCTTGTTTGACACCCCGTTTCCAAATCACAACCAGTTACGCACTCAAGTTGCCCCCCTTCGTAGCTATTACAGACCCCATTTTTTTGGAAAGCTATCCAAGATTTTGGAATGAACTGGAAGTCCGGCATCAGTGAGCATCCATACAACTGCTGTCATCGTTGACAGAACAGCCACAAATTCCCACACACACGATAGTTCTATGAGCAGGAGGGATCTAGACATCATCACGGCCGGCCTGACTGACCTGCTGTTGAGATGCGGCTCGAGGATCTCCTGAACCTGTTCTGGAAATCTTCTCCAGAGTCTGCGGCCGGGCGAGTCCGTCCGTCCCTCCCGACACTCGTATAAAGAAAGCAGCTCCTGTAAAACACAGAACCCTGAGGTGCACCACAGAACCCAGAAGTCCAACAGCCGTGTGTGTAAACGTGAGACGTTTCTGGATCTTCAGCGACGGAGACTGGCAGAGAGCCAGACCGCGTACGGGGTCCACAGACGGTGTGTGGAACGGTTTCCTCACCTGCATGGCGTACGCCGCGGCGTCCTGCGCTCTCACGTTATCCGCATACGCCAAGAAAGTTCTGGTGATCTCGGTCAGCAACCCGAACGCAAAATCTGGATCCTCGATCCCGCTCTGTACACAGAGAACCGAGAGAACGGGTCACTCACTAAGAACCAACGCTGTGTGGTGAGTAACCGCAATGATACTGACGGTGAAGACGGCTCCGCTGCGCTGAGTGTGTGAGGTGTTCAGGTCCAGTCGGCCGGGGTCGATGGCTCCCAGTTCCCCCAAACACTCTCCACACAGTAACCGCGCCTCTGCGTTCACATCCTGACACCCCAGCAACAACACCGTCACCAACTCGGAGAGAACCGGTTCCACTAACTCACTGTCCAGCACCAACCTCAACACCGCAGCCTGTACACACACACACACACACACATTATATACACACATTATATACACTACCACACTACATACACACACTTTATAAACACACAATACACACAGTACACATGCAAAATATATACACACACTCAATATACAGTGTATCACAAAAGTGAGTACACCCCTCACATTTCTGCAAATATTTCATTATATCTTTTCATGGGACAACACTATAGACATGAAACTTGGATAAAACTTAGAGTAGTCAGTGTACAGCTTGTATAGCAGTGTAGATTTACTGTCTTCTGAAAATAACTCAACACACAGCCATTAATGTCTAAATAGCTGGCAACATAAGTGAGTACACCCCACAGTAAACATGTCCAAATTGTGCCCAAATGTGTCGTTGTCCCTCCCTGGTGTCATGTGTCAAGGTCCCAGGTGTAAATGGGGAGCAGGGCTGTTAAATTTGGTGTTTTGGGTACAATTCTCTCATACTGGCCACTGGATATTCAACATGGCACCTCATGGCAAAGAACTCTCTGAGGATGTGAGAAATAGAATTGTTGCTCTCCACAAAGATGGCCTGGGCTATAAGAAGATTGCTAACACCCTGAAACTGAGCTACAGCATGGTGGCCAAGGTCATACAGCGGTTTTCCAGGACAGGTTCCACTCGGAGCAGGCTTCGCCAGGGTCGACCAAAGAAGTTGAGTCCACGTGTTCGGCGTCATATCCAGAGGTTGGCTTTAAAAAATAGACACATGAGTGCTGCCAGCATTGCTGCAGAGGTTGAAGACGTGGGAGGTCAGCCTGTCAGTGCTCAGACCATACGCCGCACACTGCATCAACTCGGTCTGCATGGTCGTCATCCCAGAAGGAAGCTGACGCACAAGAAAGCCCGCAAACAGTTTGCTGAAGACAAGCAGTCCAAGAACATGGATAACTGGAATGCCCTGTGGTCTGACGAGACCAAGATAAACTTGTTTGGCTCAGATCGTGTCCAGCATGTGTGGCGGCGCCCTGGTGAGAAGTACCAAGACAACTGTATCTTGCCTACAGTCAAGCATGGTGGTGGTAGCATCATGGTCTTGGGCTGCATGAGTGTTGCTGGCACTGGGGAGCTGCAGTTCATTGAGGGAAACATGAATTCCAACATGTACTGTGACATTCTGAAACAGAGCATGATCCCCTACCTTCGAAAACTGGGCCTCATGGCAGTTTTCCAACAGGATAACGACCCCAAACACAACCTCCAAGATGACAACTGCCTTGCTGAGGAAGCTGAAGGTAAAGGTGATGGACTAAACCCAATTGAGCACCTGTGGCGCATCCTCAAGTGGAAGGTGGAGGAGTTCAAGGTGTCTAACATCCACCAGCTCCGTGATGTCATCATGGAGGAGTGGAAGAGGATTCCAGTAGCAACCTGTGCAGCTCTGGTGAATTCCATGCCCAGGAGGGTTAAGGCAGTGCTGGATAATAATGGTGGTCACACAAAATATTGACACTTTGGGCACAATTTGGACATGTTCACTGTGGGGTGTACTCACTTATGTTGCCAGCCATTTAGACATTAATGGCTGTGTGTTGAGTTATTTTCAGAAGACAGTAAATCTACACTGCTATACAAGTTGTACACTGACTACTCTAAGTTATATCCAAGTTTTATTTCTATAGTGTTGTCCCATGAAAAGATATAATAAAATATTTGCAGAAATGTGAGGGGTGTACTCACTTTTGTGATACACTGTATATATACACACATTATACACACACTCAACATATACACACACACATTATACACACACTGTACACACAGACACACCATATAAGCACAATAGGCAACATACATACCATATACACAATTCACACCATACACATGCACTATATACACACACACAGTACACACGGACAACACACACACAGAATACACACCAAACATACCATACACCCACAACCAAACCATACCACACACACACACAAAGCAGTTACGACTAGTTTCTTCCGGCTCCATGAATAATTTCATTCGTATGTATTTTATCAGATTGTGTGTGTGTGTGTGTGTGTGTGTGTGTGTGTGTGTGAGAGAGACCTGGTTCTTGTGCAGCATCTCCTTCAGGCTGGTGAGGGCGTGGATCCGGACGTCCACATTTTCGTGCTGAACGGCCCTCATGGAGCGCTGCAGAGCCGCCTGCAGATCTGAGCTCCTCGACGTTTGCTGAACACAGATATAGAACACGGATCAGTGACAGATCAGATCCATCAACACAGTCGCTTCAAAATGTCATTTCAATTATCAATGTTAGGCCCTTGTGTGAGGCCCTTAACCATACATCGGCAAAACCTGCATCTTTAATACACAGATAAAAATACACAAGTGCAGCGTGAGGTTCTGTGGTAGAATCCGTCACCAGGGCGCCCCTGTCCTGTTCCAGTATGACTGTATCCCAGGGTCTGATGAGTCGGGGGTTTAGGATCTATGGTGGACCTCGACCCCGTCACACACCTCTGAGTTAAACGGTACAGAGAAGTGCTGCGGTGTTGAATGTTGTATTTTTCACCTTTCTGTAGTCCTGCAGCACCTTGTGGACGTCCTTCAGCTCGGGGTGGTCAGGAAGGAAGTAGATTTCATGAAGAAAGTCCTCCACCTCCACTCTGGAATAAAGATAAAAAGATTAAAACTCTCCCTCAATCCACAACCTCTAAGCAGTCTGATACACAGAGACCAGCGTTAGAGACGGGGCGGGGTCACCGGCCTGGCAGGACGCTTTATAAACACAGTTGGAATATGATGACGAGGTGTATGTAAACTTCCGACCCATCTATGAATGCAGTGATGTGGCTCCTCAGGAGTGATGAGTTCCAAGAACCCAAACAGGAACCAAACCGAACGTAGAGGACGTACCTGTTCTCCACGATGAGGTAGTGCATGATGACGGCCGTCTCTCTGGGCTGGATGGAGATCAGAGGCAGAAGAGCGACGATCACGTGGCTCAATAACGGCCCCAAATAGGACGAATCCAAGGAGCGCACGAAACAGTCCCAAGTCCTGCGAAAAGAAGCGAACGATCAGTGGAACGTCCAGGTCACGTCTTTTTATTGACTGAACGTTAAATAAAGAGTCAGAACTGACTGGCAGCAGAGCTGAGGGAAATCCTCTTTATATCTCAGGCCGGTTCTCAGCGTGGTCATCATCTTCACCCTCACCGAGCTGATGTGCTTGGAACCCATCAGCTTCATCAGAGCCATCAAACTGTTCAGAGCCTTAAAACAGAGAACAAGAACGTAAAGCTTTTATTATCAAGGACGCATTTGTTCCTCAGTGCTCACGCTGTTCAGGAAAGGAAAACAGACCCACCATTTTCTTCTTCTCCTTCTCACCAGTGCTGGAGCTCAGCAGCTGCATGTTGAAGAACGCCAGGATGCCCAGGAGCTTCGGCTGCAGGTAATCCGCCTTCGTGACAACAGAAATAAACGTTCCTTGTAAACGCCGGGCAGTGGCACAGCGATAAAGCAAGCTAGCCCAATAACGCCGAGATACTGGGATCCAGGGTCTAAATCTCAACTGCGCTATCAGCTGGTTGGGCGTCCGCACTGACAAGACTGGCTATGTCTAAGCTGTGGTTGGCCAAAAAAGCCTAGTCCAACCTGGGGGGTGCGCCCTCATGCCAGTCCAAGCCCAGATGAAATTAAAAGAGTGGCATCAGGACATCAAGGTGTAAAAGCAGTGCCCAATCAAATATGAGGACCAGAACTGTGACTAAAGCAGATGATGAAAATATGATCATGGCACCCATAAAAAAAATCAATCGTTCTTATTATCAAACAAACATCTAACGCTGGACTGAGGGGCGGAGATTCGTACCATGAGCTCTGGAGAGTTGATGTCTTTGGGTCCCTGGTACGGATCGTCGCTGGAGGCGAAGGAGGCGAGGATGGAGAGGCCGTTGAAGACCTGCTGGTAGTTCTCTCCTAGTCTCAGCAGCAGCTCGTTGTGAAGACCCTGAAAATCCTGACGCAGCAAACTGCCCAACTCGATCTCCGTCTCGCTCTGCACGCCAGGACAGAAGGTTCAGGAGGTTACTTTAAATAAGAAAGTGTGTGTGTGTGTGTGTGTGTGTGTGTGTGAAGCCCACTCACCTTGAGGTAATGCAAAGCTCTCTCCAGCTCCTCTTTGGTGCAGGAACACACCAGATGAGAGAAGATGTACTTGAAGTTGTTGATGAGGATTTCCCGCCGGTTCACGTTGAGCTGCTTGGCGATGGTGCGGATCAGAGCCGACGCGGTGGGGCTGGCTTTCGCCGCCAGGTACGGGAGGAGAACCTGCAGGGTGCGCTGTAATCAGAGACGACACGACGTCACAAAATAAGAAGATACTATTTAATGGGGCGGGGCAGGGCGGGGCGTGATGCAGGGTTGAAGCTCACGTTGAGGAAGCGGTTGAGGTCGGGGAAGTCGAACGCGTGAGCTACGTGGGAGAGGATGTCCAGGGCGAGCTCTCTCTGGTGAGCAGCCTCCTCCTGCAGCGCCTCGCTGCTCTGATCGGGGGTACAGCGCAGCGCCATCACGTGCCGGGAGTGTAGCGACTCCACCAGGAACTGCACACACACACACACACACACACACACACACACACACACACACACATTAAGCAAAATCAAAAGGTCACTGGTTTAAGCCCCTACCTCTGCCAGGTTGCTGCTGTCAGGCGGCTACTACACACACGTCAGATGGGGCGTGTTAGGTACGACCCTCCTCGGTCAGTCATAGTACATATGGAGAGACACGCTGTGCCAATCTTGGTCATCCACTACTGGTGCTAGCACCTCAACCGGACAGCATGGGTCTGTCTAAGTAATCCGTGTATAAGTAGAGCGTCTAAAGAATGTGATTATGACTCCATGTGTTATTAGAATCCTCTGTACTGAGGAGCTGATCAGTGGTACCTGACAGACGGGGTTCCGGTACTGACTGAAGAAGGACTGTAGCTTGAGGTTCCGTGCTGTAGCGAGAGCCTGAATCTCGGTGTGAGCCACGACCGACACCTGAGTGGATTTGGAGAGTAAACAGTGCAGCAGGCGCAGCAGAGAGAACGACACCAAGCTACCCTCCGCAAACCTGGAACATCAAAGAGAGAAACCAGTTCGTAATTACACAGAACTGGGAATGTAGGGTTAGGGTTAATGGTGGTGTGTGTACCTGCCGATCTCCCCCGTGGTGAGGATCAGAGTGTGCTTCAGATCGTTGCTCCTGGATGTTTTTGCGTTGGTAAATGCCTCCTTCAGTCGCGACACCAGCAGCTGAGGAGCAGGAGAACATACCAACACAATAATATGTTTGTACACATGAGCCAAAATATTAGGACCACAAAATGTGCATGGCGACACCCATTCTGCATCACTGGTGAGGGATCTATTAGATGTGGATCTGATGGTGCGTGTGAGGGATCTATTAGATGTGGATCTGATGGTGCGTGTGAGGGATCTATTAGATGTGGATCTGATGGTGCGTGTAACACCTAATAATAATTAGGATGGGTGTCCACATACTTATGGCCGTACAGTGAAGACTGATCTGTACCTCTTTGAGGAAGGAGTCTCCGTTCCAGCTCTCCAGCAGGTTCCTGATGTTCTGGCTGAATGACAGTCGAACATCCAGATGTGGATCCTCTATAAGGTTGATGAGCGTGCTCAGGAGAGATCTGGAATCGGCGTCACCGCTGCTCACGTCCATGTGCCGGCAAAGGTGGTGGATGTTCTCGATAAATGCTGAACAACAGAAGATAAACACACACAACAAAGATACAGGGGAACTGAGCATATCTCACAATCAACAAACACATAAATACATGAAACCCTTGAATGGTGACTGACTGGCTGACCTCGTTTGACCTCGGGTTCCTCTCTGGGTAGGAGCAGCTGGAGGAAGGGCGTGAGGACGGTGGCAGCGACGGAGGACGGGCGGGGCGAGTGGGAGTCGGACAGTCTGATCCGGTCACTGAGGAACACGGGGGGAGAGGAACACGTCCCCTCAGGTAGGAGGTGGAGCTGCGAGCTTTCGGACAGGCAGCACAGCAGCGGGGCGCAGACGGACGCCATCTCAACCCTCACCCGGGTACTGGAGTCCGCCAACCTGTTCCTAAAACACAGAGGGGGTGCGGTCAGACTTTCAGGACAACCAAACAAGCTTGAAGAACATCTAGTCTAAGCCTACAGTCTTATTCAGAGCATTGGTGAGGTCTCACATTCGACATTCTGATTCATTTCAAAAGATGGGGTTGAGGTCAAAGCTCAAGCCATAAACGTATCCTCCATGTGTTCAGGTCAGATAAATGGCTCTCTGCTGCTCCAGAGTCCAACAGTGGGGCACTTTACACCACTCCAGTTTTCACCTGGCACTGCTGCTCATGAACAGATGTTGGTTCCAGCAGTAGTTCATTAGAATTAGGGACTCGGTGCTGATGCTTGAGCAGGTCTCTTTCTGGCAGCTTACGGACTATATGGCTGAGCTGTTGTTGCTCCTAGATGTTCTTACTTTACAATAACAACAATAATGTACAAAGTGACGTACGTGAGCGTGTTGTGGAGGGCGTTGTAGGATTTGGAACCCAGCCGATGAAGCAGTAGGGGTAACCCTCTAACTGCGCTGACCCGCTCCAGCTCGCTCTCGCTCTGTAGGGTGGAGCGATAAACCGCTATACGCCAGTCAGCACCCGTCTGCTTGGGGAGGAGAGCGAGGAGAAGCACACAGCGAGCTCGAGTCTCAGCGGCTATACGGCAAAAAAAACCCACACAAAAATACAGTATACAGTAAATATCGCCATACATCAGAGAATCGATTATCTGTGCATCCATGCATCACGATCCGATCACGTGACCTACTCACAGTGAGCGGGGGCGACCTCCTGCGCCAATCCCGTCAGGCTCTCAGGAAAAGCCGCAGTCCGATAGGCCGAACTGGAAGAGTGTGTGTTTACCCAGGGAACCGACAGCAACCCACACACACTGCGGTACAGCCCGGCGTCCATCTGAGCGTTAACTGAGAACCAGAGAGTTCAGGATCAGGAATACAGAACCACACGTTAGTGATGGATCTACCCAAAAAAACAACAGCATCCACCCACTGGTCATGTACACGATGGCGTCCAGGATCCGGACTGTTCCCTCCACCAGCGGCTCCAGATCCTCCACGCCGGCTCTCACCATCACTGACTGACACAGATCCACCACCTGAACCAACGTCCTGGGGTTCAACCACACCAGCTTCTGAGAGTGTGTGGGTTTATCTCCACGGTTCAGCTCACACCGAGCACTACACAAGAACAGCACACAGATACTCTATATAACCGGAAGTATGTGGACACCCCTTCTAACTACTGACATCAGGAGCTTTAGCCATGCCCATAACAATTAATTTTTAATTATATCACATTTACTAGTAACATTCCTGTTCCGACATGAATGTGCAACAGCAAAGGGCCTTCCCCAACCTTTAACAATGGGTGTGGCTAAACCACACAAACTTAGGAGGGGTGTCCACATATTTTTGCCTATAATGAGTAGATTCATAACTAGGAGAGCAGATAGACAGAAAGAGAGACAGACAAACAGAGAGACAGAGGGACAGACAGAAAAAGAGTGAGAGACCAACAGACAGAGGGACAGACGGGGACAGACGGAGAGACAGACAGAAGGACAGACAAAGATAGGGATAGGTGGCTGGACAGAGGGATACACAGAAGAATGTACAGACAGACAGACAGATGGTCATGGGGCTGAACTACTTCTCTGATATAGAGTATGAGGGTGCAGTGGTACCCGGAGCAGAGCGCACTGAGGCGGAGAACGATGACCACGCCCTGTAGAACACACACACACTGCTGAGTCACGTCCGGTTCCCTCAGCTGGGTGAGAAGTTCCTCCAGGCGATGGTGTACAGCAGCCCACAGCTCACTCCTGCTCCTCATGTCCACCTCACTACAGGAAGAGACGTGAGGTTAGTGATCCTGAGCCTCAGGTGGAGCTACAGAGCACAGAGAGGAGCAGGAGAAGGATCGGGCGTACCTGGGTAGAGTCTCGGCTGGAGAGGGCAGGAGGGAGAGGTGTAATCTTTTAGCTGGGATCTCCTCGTCAGATCCACTGGGTTCCTCCAGATCACCCACGTCGCTCTGCAGCTCCTGTAGAATCATCAGAGCTTCTGCCTTCAGAGCCGCACTCAGATAGCCCTCCACATACTGAAGACAACCATCACAAAGAACCCGGAATACACATTCATTATTCATCATGATCATATCAATATTGTTAATAATGCGTGAGGTGAGACGTGTTGTGAGGTGAGATGATGTGAGACATGGTGAGATGAGATAAGGTGAGATTAGATGAGGTGAAGTAAGTGAGGTGAGACATAGTGAGGTGATGTGAGATGTGGTGAGATGAGAGATGAGGTGAGATGATGAGAGATGAGATGATGTGAGACATGGTGAGATGAGGACCTCCTGGTGCGCTCGAGCTCCGATGGTGCTGATCATGGTTTTGCAGACGTCAGTCACTCGGCTCTTCCGTATCGACGCCGCGGATTCGTACCCGAGCGGAACGCACTCCAGCACGAAGCAGAAGACCTCACACAGCGTCGTGCGCACCTCCGTCACCCTCACCCTCTCCAGAGCCCCGCCCATCATCAGGCCGTGCACCTTCTCCATCAGCAGGTCCAAGTGAGCGCGCTCGAAGCGTCTGTGCGCACCTTTCTCACGTCTGAACACACACTGTGAGAGGGCCTGGAACTCTGCGCCGTACGTACACACCTCAGCGTCCGCGCGGCTCGTCACCGAGTCCAGCAGCGACAGGTAGGCAGCGAAGAACGCCTGGGCGTGGCTTTCAGGGAATCCACCCAAAATAACGATGAGCCTCAGCACGGCCATGGATACGCCCGTTAACCTGGGGCCGCCGTGTATCAAAAGAGCGCAGGAGACGTCCCAGATCTGCCCCACCTCTCTGGGGAAGAACATTCCCTGGAGGACGTCGGTGAGGATAGTCAGTGCGGTCGCCAGCAGGGCCTGGGCGGAGGTGCTGGAGGTGAGCTGGAGGACAGAGGGGGTGAGATACACCACAGGATCGAAGGAACCGAGGCGAAAGCGCTGCACCAGTACAGGCCACGGCGCTGGGTCTACACCGGACAAGTGGTCGCTCAAATCCTGCGCTAAACCTATCAGCTCTCTGCCCAGAGATCCGAACAGGGCGGGGCTCTTGGCTCGGAACAGGTGGAGCAGGGAGCAGATAACAGCAGCGATTTTTCCATGAAGGTCTCCGCATTCAGGAGCGGCAGCGATCCGCAGCAGACGAGTGATGATCCACTTACTGAAATCTAACACACACACAGAGGAAACCATCGTCATACAACACACCGCCGTCCTGTTACACTAAACACACCTAACGGTACGCACCGCTGCAGGCGCTCTCCACGTCTCTGAACTGCTCGGACTGACAGGCCGGGCTGATGAACATGAGCGAGGAGGATTTAATAATGTGCTGGACGAAATCCAGCAGCATCACACAGGCCGGTTCTGAACTGCTCTTCTTACTCAGCTCCAGCGCCACTGAAACAACAACAAACAACACAATAATCCTTGGGCTGGACCTTTTTTGGCACCCAGTTTAGATATAGCCATTTCCCGTTTCGCTCTGGCCAGAAAGGGGATCATACCAACGATCAGCCATGACATTCAAACCACTTCCCTAATATCGTGAGCGTTCCCCATCAGCTGTGACCCGTCACACATGGACTCCTGTGGTATCTGGTACCAAACGTTTGGCAGCAGATCCTGCAGATTTAGTCATATCACGTGCCCTTACACTGATACACTACTCACCAACGTCCACATCCGTCAGGATCCGGTCTATAAACTGGCACAAAATCTGTCTGGGTTTCTGCACAGCCTGGTTATACTCCACTGACGTAGCACTGTAAAAACACACAATTACACACATCACATTCCAAACCTGGATATATCCCATTCCCCATATGCACGTTACCAAAGAGGGCCATGCGTCCTCCAATAGGTGTGAAGCCACTTTTCTACAAAATACACTGCTGGATTCTTACAGGTGGCATTAAGATGTTTGGAAGAACACACTACACACTCTGTATTTCTCCACCACTTATTCTAGTACCTTGACCATACGGTTGGACTACTGCCACAAACTCACTCAGTCACACTTAGAGCAGCCAATTCACCTTCTGCGTGTATCAGTGTGTGGAGGAGAAACCGGAGCACCGAGAGGAAACCCACAGACATGGAAGAAACTCCTCAGACAAAGTGAGGCAAGAATCAAAGACATGTTCAGAGGACTCTACACCACCAGCTGCACCCAACAGATTCATTAACAATTAACTAACAGGATTGTTTCTGAATATATTAAAATAATAATCTCGTTAATATGATAAATAAATAGTTACCTGGCTAGCTCCTGTAAAGCAGGGATCATAGCTGACATCTCCAGTCCCTGCTCCATTTTCACGTTTTTATTTATTTACAGCCCGAAGATATCTAGTTCAAATATTTAAAAACATTAAACCCAGTCATTAAAATAAATATATCCGTTTTTTAACACTTTCCCAGGTGACAGTGAATAATAATACAGTTTAGCATGAGCTCCCTCACGAATGCCTCCATTATTTTCAAAACTATTCCCCTCCAACTCTCAGGTCGCGTCTCAATCCACATCCTATTGTCCTAGTCAGTGCGCACGAAAGTTGAAACGTAGGAACTGTTTTAGTCCACTATATAGTGAAGTCGGGTGTATTTTGAGACGCAACCGTAGAGCCAGTGTACGGCGGCTTTGAAGGAGCAATTCTAATTACAAAGCGCGAATCTGTGGTCGTCACGTCGATGTAAACAAGAATCGAACAAATGAAGTGTTTAAATCTTCAACAATAAAACATATGATTTCTTACACAGTAATGTATTTGGGTTTTATTTTATTTTATTACTAGGATAAATACGCTAAAAATGTCTGTGGAGTAGATGAGGCAACGGCTGTGTATCAAACTGCATGCTGTTTTACTAAATAGTTTGCCTAATAAGTGCACTACTGCTACATTTCTTCGTTGAGTTTGACCCCACTATGAAGTGAGTAAGAATGTAGTTTGGGTTATAAGGGATATTTTAATTTAGTAAAAACTTAAGCATCATAGCACTAAACAGTGTTTACATCATAAATATTGTGTTTAAATCTTCACACCCTAGAATGTGATTTGGGACGCGACCTGCCTACAGTAGCCGAGAGATACCGAAACTAGACTCAGCTGCTGTAGTTTCAGTTTTGAAATGTGAATAAGGTTTAAATGGTCAATAAATCGAAATGGGAATTACTAAACTAGCAGAATTGATTCGTAATGATGCTCAAGGATCGGTATCTTACAAAGAGATCGGCGATTATACTGGTAATAATGTATTAAACCACCTTTATGTCAGTAATGATTGGATTTGTGATTTATTAGTTTTATTCATTTACACTCATCACATGCTTTTACATCTTTAACCTTGAATCGCATTCAAAATCCTTAATGTTTTAATAATCAAACCTTCAAGGAAATGAAGTGGTAATCATTTATAATGGAAAGTGATCAGTAATTGTAGACTTTACCAGAGACCACTGTTCCATGTGCTTTGTATTTATGTATTTATGTATAATTGTTAATACAGATAATTTTGGGATCAGATCTGAAGCTGCAAAGAAATGAATTTAAGTGACTTCCCTGACTGATCATCTACCATCTAATTCCTAAGATCCAAACAGCACTGAGGAATCAGGAAATCGTGCCACAAAGTTGATTTATGTTTATTGACTTGGTGTTTCTTTGCTTTAGGGAAAATAATTGCTCTCGATACGTCCATTGTGATGAACCAGTTTCGTACGGCTGTTCCCAATCTAAAACTCAGGTAAGAACTGTGCACCCTTAACCAGACACACTGTGGTGAGATCCAAACACCATCAGACCCTTCACCTGCAGAAGAGGTCAGATCGCTTTTCTTGCCACTGTCCAAGCTTCCAGCATGAGTAGTGGAGGAACACATGGGGTATAGTGGGATCCTCCTCAGTGTGGTACGCCTCTGTGAGAGATTATGGCTGGTTCTTGTGGAAGTGGTCATTAGTTTACACGTGTTTAGGGGTTCTGGTGCTAGTCTGCGGCCCTTATCGACCTTGTACTGTGTGTGTGTTCTCCAGTCTCCAAGGCCTGTTGTACCGCACACTTACATTCCTGGAGCACGACATCAAGCCGCTGTTTGTGTTTGATGGAAAACCTCCAGAACAGAAGAGAGCGGTGGTGAGGAAACATCTTATGGTTGGAGGTTATTTTAATAACAGGATTTAATTGCCATTATTGACGTGTTCACATTGAAATCCTGTTTTCATTTCAGCTGGAGAAAAGAGCTCAGAACGCAGGATGGAAGAGCTCACATCGCTCAAACGCTGGTACGTGGATCCACCGGAGCTCCTGAGCTTCCTTACACTGTCCTGTCCACAAGTATTTTGGGCTCCCATGGACAGCATGAGCACATCTGGCTATAAAATGTTCAACCAAAGTTACTTACAATTGTGACCTAGTTCAATCCAAGCAATTGCGGTTTAAGGGCCTTGCTCAAGGGCCCAAAAGTGGCTTAAACCAGCAACCTTCTTATTACTATCCCAGTACCTTAACCACTGAGCTAGGCCTAGCCTAGAATTAGAAATCTAGAATAACGGGCACACTTAAATGATCAGATATGAGTTTTACCTGGGTATAAATGATGCATGCCTAATTCTCTTTGTCTTTGATCACTATTAAATGATGTTTTCCAGGGGTGCCAATATTTATGAAGGAGACTGTACACTAATATGCTTCATATCTTCTCTCTGATTCTACAGTTTCCGCCCAGACCCTGGACGTCCTTCGTCTCCTCCAACTTCTAGGTGTTCCTTGTGTCACGGTAACTGCATGTTAGACCCAGACTGCAATCTAACAGGTTCATTGTGGGTTTCCTGACAATAGTGACGTCTCTGTGCTTGTATAAATAGGTCTAGTTTGACTGGTTGGTTAACCACAACAAGCAGGTCTGCCATAAGTTACTGGTAAAACACAAGTGTCCTCAGTCAAGCAGGTTTTACACTGCCATGGACTTGAGGATGGTGTGAAAGAAAGAAGCTCCTGCTCCCGTCTGTTCCTGTGATGCTTGTGATCAGCAACGAACTCTGCGCTTTAAAGAGACAATTTTAGAGCTTCTTTCCTGCCGGGCAGATCATAGTGTAAAGCTGGCTTGACTGTGGACAGTATAATCCATGTTCCAGCAGCTTTTAATTCATGGCAGAACTGTTTTATTTGGTGAATTTTGGATAACACCTGATTGCCAGGATGAAGGTCCTTTAAGTATAAGGTGAGAGTTTGGGTTTCTCCAGGATGGTCAAACTAACCCTATTTATATGATCACAGAGAAGTAACACAACCAAATGGATCATCTGAGCTGCTGTCTGTATATTTTTGACCTGGCAGTTGTTTGGATTTTTCTGGTCTATCATTTGCTCAGTATTTATATCCTTATATGAGAGGGAACAGGCGGGAACAGGCGATGACGCTTGGGTTTTTCTTTGCTCCAGGCTCCAGGAGACGCGGAGGCGTTTTGTGCCCACCTGGTTAAAAGTGGTCTGGTTGATGCTGTGGCATCAGAGGACATGGACACCCTGGCGTTCGGGGGAACTGTTCTCCTTCGCCAGCTGAAAGCAAGCAAATCCAGGTAAAAATACCAGTTCAGAAAATCTCCTTCCCTAAAAGGGCCTTCCCTAAACTCTTGCTGCTTTATATAACTGATGTATTACATCTGTTAGCAACTGTTCTGGCTGAAAATCATGAATTTAGTAATTAGAAGGGCGTGTAAATGTAAATTGCTCACTTGTTGGTGCCCCGTGTGAGGAGATTTATTTTGTTAAATGATAATGGTTATAACACTGTTATAAATAATATTAATATAAGCATGTTTTCATTTATATTTATATTCATTTTATGCTGACAGTGAGGTGACCGAGTACTCCTTACCAAAATTACTGGACGCTCTACAGCTCTCGCAGAAGGAGGTAAATCTGTTCCATCCATCAGACGAATCAGTTTTTCTTCTTTTGTTTATATCTACCTGAATAAAGAAGTATAAGAGATGATTTCTGTGATCTTCTATAAGCAATTCTTCTGTAATTACGTCCTCCTGCATTGCCATTTATGACCAGCGGGGGCGCATGGAGGCACAGATGATTGACAGTCACCTGTTATCGTCTCATTGAGCTTTAATTCACTCTTCGTTCTGTCTTTATATCAGCATGTCCACATACTTTTGGCCTGATCTAACAGCAGGGCGTGTTCTGTCCCAGTTTGTAGATCTGTGTATATTACTGGGGTGTGATTACTGTGAGAAAATAGGCGGTCTGGGTCCCAGTCGAGCGCTGAAGCTGATTCAGAAACATCGAACCATAGAGAACGTGGTGCTCAACATCAACAGGAAGGTAAAACGTTCTTCTACTCGCTGTATCTCCAGAAGTATTTGGACGCCCCTTCTAATGATTGACTTCTGGTGTTTCTGTGGTGTTGGTCTGTAGACTCACCCGGTTCCGGTGAGTTGGCAGTACCAGGCTGCACGCCGGCTGTTTTTGCAGACTCTTGAGTCCGACCCCCCGTGTCTCCAGTGGAAGGAACCCGACGAGGAAAAGCTGGTGAACTTCCTGTGTAAGGAGAAACACCTCAGGTAAATATTTATCATTCATTAATAATTCAGATCAGATTAATAATCAGTCTGTGATATTAAAGGAAGCGGTGATTTCAGGGTGGAGAAGGTTCGAGGGCGGATGGAGAAGTTTCGGCAGAATCTCACCAGGAGAAGAGAAGCGAGAGAGGAGGAGAGAGTGGAACGGAGACAGACCAGCATCAAGGAATTCTTTCCTCTAACACGGAAAAGACAGGTGATACGTTTATTATTATTATTATTATTATTATTATATTATTATTATTATTATTATTATTATTATATTGTTATTATTATTTTCATTATTATATTGTTATTATTATTATTATTATTATTATTACTACTACTATTATTATTATTATTATATTGTTATTATTATTTTCATTATTTTATTGTTATTATTATTATTATTATCATTATTATATTGTTATTATTATTATCATTATTATATTGTTATTATTATTATTATTATTATTATTACTATTATTATTATTATAATAATAATAATAATAATAATAATTATTATTATTATTATTTTATTATTATATTATATTATTGTTATTGTAATTCTGTGTATGCTTCAGTCTGCAGATTCTGATCCAGGATCCAGTAACAGAAAACGTCCAAAATCTAAATGATTCTCTTTGTCTTTTGGACCATAAAGATTTAATGTAATTTTAGTTCTAACATTTTTATCCTGTTTTACTAATATTATTATCATGTAAAGACACAAAAAAATTCTGTTGTTCATACGTTGTGTCTAAATTTCTGATTTGTAAATATAATATCTCTCTCTTCTGTGTCTGAGTTTGATTTATTTTATGATTTTTAAAGAAAGATGCAAGAATGAACTGCTGTGTTAATCGAGCTCTTGTAATGAATTACTAATTAACCAGTCATAACTTAATAACAGATTATAATGACATGGTTTTAGATGCAAGTACAGAAATTAAAGAAAGTATTTTTGACATTAAGATAATAATAAGTTGAGCTGCATGTGCCTGTACAGTGAGGAGGATGATTAGAGAGGCAAAAATGTAGTCAAATACTACAGTTAGGAGGTCTCCAAATATCTTAGACATCAGTTTAAAACACACATGCCAATCCCCTGGACCAAAACCTCAAGAGAGGAATCCATAAATATGTAAATGCGAATGCATAGAAAGGGTTTAGTAACCTAGTAGCCTAAGGTGGAGATCTTGCACATCAAAACTTGCTGGAAAAGTTTGAAATCTCAGAGAACGTGGACCGGCTGCTCGAGGTGAATAAGCGAACATGTGACCGCATGCTGACTCCAGTGTGATAAACTGGTGCATATTGCATCCTGTGTTTCTCCGCGACCTTGAACAAAAAATAATTAAATAATGAATAAGTTCGTTGATAATTCAAATGTTTGTCATTTCTGTGAGTGTAATACCAGTGATGTCCGGAGGGGGGCGGCAGAATTAATACTATTTAAATCCCTTTCTTAGTCCTTTAGCTGTTCAGCGGCAGAGAAGAAAAGTGGCCGCGTTTACATGTTGTGTTTGTTCCCTACACTCGCGCCCTCTGTAGTGCTTAGAATAAGCCCACAAGCACACTATCTAGTGCACTTGGTATAAATCCTCGGTGATATCGGGAGTGACGCGAGTGTTGATGGCTGATACGGACTGATCTGGGCTGCTCGGTGCGGATCGGGTGTGTTTATGGTGTAAACAGGTGAATCCAGGTGGGAATCCGGATTGATTGCGTCATGGCCGCGAGCACTAAACGTAAACAGGAGGAGAAACATCTGCAGCAGCTGCGGGAGATCCAGAGCCGCCCCGCCAACAGGAAATGCTTCGACTGTGAGCAGCGCGGCCCGACTTACGTTAACATGAGCATCGGGTC
Organism: Trichomycterus rosablanca; assembly: GCF_030014385.1. Lineage (NCBI taxonomy): Eukaryota > Metazoa > Chordata > Actinopteri > Siluriformes > Trichomycteridae > Trichomycterus > Trichomycterus rosablanca. The sequence continues at coordinate 18,743,306 of NC_086012.1, forward strand.
GTTCATCTGCACCACCTGCTCCGGCATCCTGTGGGTCTCCTGTTCATCCATTCATTCAGTCATCCATCCATCCATCTATTCATCCAGCTATTCATCCATCCATCCATCTATTCATTCATCCATCTATTCATTCATCCATCCATCCATTCATTCAGTCATCCATCCATTCATCTATTCATCCAGCTATTCATCCATCCATCCATCCATCCATCCATTCATTCAGTCATCCATCTATTCATCCATCCATCCATCCATTCATTCAGTCATCCATCTATTCATTGATCCATCCATTCATTCAGTCATCCATCCATCTATTCATCCATCTATTCATCCATTCATTCAGTCATCCATCTATTCATCCATCTATTCATCCATCCATCCAAGCATTAATTCGTTACTTACTTACTGTTCATACAGTCACAAATCAATTCAACAAATTAATGCAACCATGCACGAGCTTATGCATTTATGCAATACTTACTGCATGCATGCACGATTTTCAAGCAGAAATTAATGCATTTGTGCAACAGTTAATGCGTTCTTGCACGAGTTAATTAATAAATGCACAAATTAATGCATTTATGCAAGTGTAGTGCACTTGTAGCCTAACGGTTAAGGTACTGGATTAGTAATCAAAAGGTTGCTGGTTCAAGCCCCACCACTGCCAGGTTGCAGCTGTTGGGCCCTTGAGCAAGGCCCTTAACCCCTCAATTGCTTAGACAGTATACTTTACCTGTACTGTAAGTCGCTTTGGATAAAAGCGTCCGCTAAATGCTGAAAATGTGATTCATGCAAAGGTTAATGAGTTCATGCACATATGCATCACATTGCGATCAGAAATTTTTAATCATGCAAAGAAAATCAGGATTTATAACTCCTTTATAACAGTAAATCTTTGTTGTAGACAAACTTGTGTCCAGATGAACTGATTCAACTTTGTGGATTTGTGTACCTGGAATATTGAGCATGCATCAACAGATCCACAGTAAATGTTGCTTTAATCGACGTCTTTATCAGAATATTTATGCAGCAAATGAAGGCAGATGTTGGATTTTACAGCAGATTCTGATCTTACAACCTGCTGCGGGTCTGTAGGACCTAAAGTTGGGTTACAACTTTAGGTCCTACATGTAACTAAATGTTTGCAAGAAGTCTTTCTGAGGTTCTAGATCTCAGGAATGTTTTAATGCTTTTAATTTTTCCTTATGTAAAGCACTTTGAATTGCCACTGTGTATGAAAGGTGCTATACAAATAAACTTGCCTTGCCTTACAGCATGATAAACCCATCAGGGCTCAATAACCAGCCTTCAGCTGCTTTAGCTGTGATGTGTTACTGTATATAAAGACCACCCAGAGACTCAAGTGTTCAGGGAGTGTTAAAGAAATCATGCTGTAAACTAAGGAGCTGCTCAGAGAAGCTGAGAGAGGAGATGATTTCGTTGCACCTAAAGTGAAGAAGGTAGAGGAAGATTTCCAAGACCTTGAACGTTCCTTGAAACTTCACGCAGTACGTGCAGTACCAATCCTCCTGCTGATCACAATACAGTACGCTTTGGCTCCATCTAGTGGTGGGATGCGTGTCTTTGCAAAATGGAAGTTCTTTAGTAGTTACCAGATGCCCTGATGTGTCATAAATATAAGTGTGTGTGTGTGTGTGTGTGTGTGTGCGTGGTAGACGAGGATTAAACCCGCCCCACAGAGTGAAGTCCATCTCGATGACCACCTTCACACAGCAGGAGATCGAGTTCCTACAGAAACACAGCAATGAGGTAACATCTCCCCGTCCCTCTCACTCTCATGAAGTCTCGATCAAAGCTAGATGATGCAGCAGTAATAATAAGTGTGTGTGTATCAGGTGTGTAAGCATATCTGGTTGGGTCTGTACGATGAGCGCAGTTCTGCTGTACCGGATTTCCGAGAACCTCAGAAAGTGAAGGAGTTCCTCCAGGAGAAATACGAGAAGAAACGATGGTGAGGAACCGTCCAGCACGTCTGGACCAGCCATGACCGGTGTGGTCCGGGGCGAGAGAGAGAGGAATGCTGGGAATCTGAATGTTATGTGTTCCGTGCAGGTACGTTCCTCCTGATCAGGCCAAGCTGCTGGCGTCAGTGCAGCCTCCTGTTTCTGGACCTTCAGCCAGCACTAGCAGCAGCACTCCGGAGGTTCAACCACTTAAAACCCTGCAGCTGAACAAAACCCCGTCCAATCAGGTAACTCTGATCTGAGCCGTCTCTTCTTGTTTCTCACACTTTGTGTCTCGCACTGTCTCCAACGGCATCTCACTGTCTTTTACAATTTATCGCTGTCTCATCGCTGTGTCTATAATTGTGTCTCACTGTCTCGCTGTTTCTCTCATCGTCTCCCACCGTCTCCTTCTGTCTCTCAATGTGTTTCTTTCTGTCCTTTCCTGTCTCTTTATTGTCTCCCCATGTCTCATGCTGTGTCTTACTCTTTCTCTCTTTCTCTCTCAGTCTCCGGTGGTCAGTCGTTCTCAGACTCAGGAGAAGAAGTTTGATCTCTTGTCTGATCTGGGTGGAGATATTTTCGCCGCTCCTCCTCCTCACCCCGCCGCCGGGGCGTCAGGCTTTGCTAACTTTGGACACTTCAGCAGATCCTCAGGTATCGTTCAGAGATGTGTGTGTGTGTGTGTGTGTGGGTGTGTGGGTGTGTGTGTGTGGGTGTGTGTGTGTACGGTGTGGGTGTGTGGGTGTGTGTGTGTACAGTGTGTGTACGGTGTGTATAAAAGACTTCTATTTAATAATAATATTTCATAATGCAGGAGAATGAAGTACCAAAAGTATGTGGACAGCAGTTTTTATACAGTAATTATTGAGTTCAGGTGATCTACGACTGTCACATACTTATAAACTCAATTCTAATCCAACTTTGCGGCAACACTTTGGGGAAGACCCTTTTCTGTTACGGGGCGTCAACTTAATGCTTATTTGATTAGATGGGCACAAATTTCCACAGACAATGCTTCCTGGAAATCCATCTCAGGAGAGTAGAGAGGGGTGCAACTCCATATCAGTGCTCACATTTCGGAATGGGGTGTCATGATCACGGTCCAGCTCATGGTCAGGGTCCACACACTAATGGCCATGCAGTGTTTTAAGCGGTTGCCTTGGTAACAGGCAGATCTGTGTGATATTAACGTTGTGTTTTTTTTCAGGAGGAAGTGTTTCAGCGCCACCTCTACCCACGGGTTCGGGAGAGGATCGATACGCCGCCCTGGCAGAACTGGACAGCGCCCTCAGCTCCGCCTCACAGGGGTACGAACAAATAGTCAATCACTGACAGTCACCTGGGTTTGATATGTTTAATCCCAAAAGTGTGGTTTTGCTCTCGTTTCTCTAAGAACCGGCTTTATTTCAACAGGGTGTTTGATGCCGTACCAGGATCCGCTCCAGTCCAGAAGCCGCCCGTCCTTCCCAGCATCCCCCAGGGTTACGTGGGTGAGCAGAATTCAGTCTGTGTGAACGAGTAGCTTAAAAAAATGTTTGTTTTCCTTCATCACCACTCTGATAGGATCCTGCTTTCATTTTATTTATTTATATATATTTCTGCAGCCTCAACGAATCCGTTTGTAGCTTCGGCGGTTCCTCCAGAGTCCATGTGCACCAATCCGTTCCAGATCAGTAACAGATCATCAGCGTCAGGTAACGATCACAGACTGGTCCCAGTAAAACCAGCACAGAATCGTAATCATGTAGTGGTGGTGCTGGGTTCGGTTCCTCCACAAACCCTGTGCAGTGCAGGAACGGAGCCTGCAGAGGGCGCCAGAGAGACAGAACCGATCACGTCTGTTTTAAAGTTCCGCCCAGCTCCCTCCCTGAGACTGTACCAGAGACCCATCATTCACCACTTCATCCTCACTAATCACCACTTCACTTCCATCATCCATCACTTCAGTGTGGACTAGTAAATCGTTGCTGTCTGTTTTCTTGACATTTTTCCTGCAGTCCCAACTCATTTTGAATCGTGTTTGTACAATAAATCGATTGATGATGTTAAACTTTATTTCTGGTGGTTTGTGTGCGTGTTATGTTGATAAAAGGATCCATGAGCATGCCAGCTGGGTTCAGCAGCACCTCCGGCTTCTGCCTACCAACCAGCTTCAGCGGGAACTTCCAGCTGCAGCAGCAGTTTCCTCCTGCCGCTTATCACCAACAACCCAACGGTACCACACCCGAAAAAAAACACACCCAGAAACATACAGTATACATCCATCACATCTGTACTGACCTCTCCTCCACTTCTCCTCCACAGGTGCTTTTCCCATGTATGGTCCAGTCAAACCTCCAGTCGGTTACGGTCAGCCCGCCGTCTCCAACAACCCCTTCATGGTGAGCTGGTTTATGTTGGGATTGATTGTTGGGCAGGTGCTTTAATCAGAGTGAACCAGAGACTGTTCACACAGAGAGCTGCTCCAAAAAAAAATCAGTTTTCTACCAATTGAGTCATATCCAATTCCCTATTTCGATGACGTGAACAGTAAGTTTTAAGTATTGTTGGTGGATCCTGTGTGAAAATGCTGTTGTCCTTACTGCTGTGGCAACAGCGACCCCTGCTGCCTGGTTAAGGCGGTGCAGGTAGTTTTTAATTATTTGGCCTGTATGAGGGGGCAGGTGCTAGTCTGCGGCTCTGCTCGGCCAGCGTAGGGGTGGTGCAAGCAACTGAGAAATGTGTCATAGGGGATTGGAAATGATTACATTTCTTATTTGACAAAATATAAAAAGCAGTGGAATGACAGCGCGTACCTGTTCTATTGTTGTTGACATTTCTTTCCTCGTAGGGCGGAGCTCCGGCGGGTCCGTATCCCACAGGCGGATCTTCTACTAATCCGTTCCTCTAACAGACTGCGCTTCGACATGTTCTTCACATCACTGATGTCTTCTACTCACTGCACTGAACATCTCGCACTAACAGAATAAGACGTGCTGTGTTTCAATACTGCTTCTGATGCGCCCCTGTCGGTTAGGACGTCTGCTTCACCTGCGTCTCATTTAGCCGCGACGCCGTACGAATGTTCACGTGACCAACGTGGGAGGAACAAAGTAAAAGATCAAAGTAAAACATGGCTGAAGATGAAGTGTTCCGTATTGTTTTATATGTTCAGTTCTCTAAAGTCTGCGTAATTAGTGCTGGCCTAAACGTGTTGCCAGGTCCTCTAATTGAGAAATGATGAGCTACAGCTTTAGTAAACTGAACAGTAATGTGAGAGGGAACGTGAGGGCAGATCATTATGCACCTCGTCATTGTTTAAAGCCGTCGTGGGTTCTCAATTTTTATTTAACCAATCCGGTTTAAGTCAAAAGTTTACATACACTTGTTGGGCTGCGTTTCGCGTCACGGTTGCTTTGGCATTTCCATGAGTTTTAAGTTCTTTTTAGCTCTTGTTCAGCAGCCTCTAAGCTTGCTTGACTGTGGACAGGGACATCTGTGTTCCAGAAGCTTCTGATTTATTAAAAAAAATATGTTTTTGCACTGTTTCACGTCCTGTACCTGCAGACATTCCTGACTTCTGGTGTATGTAAACTTTTGACTTCAACCCTAGTTCTGTATAAATGCTGATCATCAATTAAAATAAGCAGTGCTACCAGCTCACAGATCTATTAGAGAGAATGAATTTGCCGTTAGATTGGTGCAGTGCATGTGGTGGGATTTTGGGTATTTTGGACTCAGTGTTGTCTCACAGGGGTGGAGATTTAAAAGATGGTCTTTCGTTTCCATTCCTTGCCCTGAACCTCCATGGATGCTTTACATCCACCATCCCTATTTATCGCTTTTACTGGATAATTAATAACGTTTTAGGGCTAGAAATTGTGCGTATCGCTATTTATAATCCTCTAACAGCGTAATTCATGATACAAATGAGCAGTTGTTGAATTAGCGGCGTTTTTAAGGGGTAGTTTAGCGTTTAAAATTAAATGTAAACAATGTTAAAGATCAATATGATTGGCTCTGTGTGGAAACAGATAGAAACGAGGTCCGGATGCTCCTGTATGAAGATCCTGGGTTTACATGTAGGCATACAAACATTACGACTGTAAGTTAATGTGTATATATAAATATAAATATATGTATAAATAATAATAAAGATTTTTAACTACTGCAGTAGTACTTTTTGAGTTTTAGTGGTTTAATTATAGATAATACACTAACATTCCTTTTTTCAGTCTAATCATATCCAATTCCCCCAGTTGTATTGCTTCTACTTCTACAGACCCTGCCCCTGACTGAGGAGTTCAGGATCCACATGTGTGTAGTCGCCAACTACATCTTTTCACCTGCCAGAGGCGAGTCAGGCACTGCTCTTCATTATTCACCATCTCTGTGCAGAGCAATTGATCAGTGAGAAGCGACCAATGAGAAGCGCTGTCACTGTTGCTACGATACGCCTGAAAACAAAAGAAAAAATTACAAAAATACAGAAAGGAGGGAAAATGACCACCAATGTCTGGATTGTGTAAGAGGCAATGAGTACAAGGCCGAGGGCACCCGTGCACTTTCAAAGTTCCTTAACCGCCATGCGTCTCCCAGAGGCTGATATGGTAATCATATTGATTTGTTTAACCCAAATCTGGTTGATAGATACCAGGATTAACCACTACACTGTGGAACCGCATGATAGATACCAGGATTACCCCCGCGTGATGGATACCAGGGTTAACCACTACACTGTGGGAACCGCGTGATGGATACCAGGATTAACCACTACACTGTGGGAACCGCGTGATGGATACCAGGATTAACTGTGTTTTGCATGTTTAAAGGATTCTTGAAGGAGTGCATGTCAGTGTGAAGATGGATTATGTAAAAATGATGTTTGCATTATTGAGAAAAATGTTACATGATGTTCTTTATGCACATTTTGCCTAAAATATGGTTCTCATTATTATAAAGAATTAAAATAAATGTTAAACAGCCTAAATAAAACATTTTGATAATGATGTGTAAGCCTATAAAATGTTTCTACTCAATTACTATAAAAAAGCAATGTTGCAAGTCCATAACAATGCACAAGTTGTTACAGGCTTTTGGTTACAATGACTTGGGGAAGAGTAAAGTAGGCCAAATATAGCAGACACCAGGTTATAGAGGTAACTTCAAATCATTTTATTGGATTATTTACAAATTACACCAAGAAGAAAAAAAACGTAAAATATAAATGGATCACTTTGAGACATACAAGAGTCACAACAACAATAAAGAATAGACACTAAAAACAACCACATAAGGATCAAATCAGTATAATTTTATTTTAACAAACCCAATAATTCTGATCACCTATCCAGAGGTGGGCAAAAAACCTCCTAATAAACAATTTAAGGAGGAAAATTCCCACCTTGCCAGCATGTGTGCTCGACAGTGTTCATCACCTGGAGAGGGTTACAGTACAAGCACAGTTTCACAACACGTAGCAATGCAAGACAAGTAAAAATACAAACAAGTTACCTTAACAAATGAGCTTATAAAACAGAACATGACATTTATTGTACTTGATCAGTAAAAGTATCATCAGAGCTTCATTATCCAGTCCGTTTAAAGTGACAAAAAGTCCATAATCCTGTAATCCAAAAACATGATCAAAAGTCCTCGATGCGTGTGTGTAAACGCATGAATATGTGAGTGTGTGTGATTAGGGATAATGTTTCGATCTTGGTGTGATCCATCTTCTGTCCTTTATGCCTTTGTGGCATGTAGAAGGACTGTTGGAAAGGTTACCAGCACGTCATTTAGTCACCATTTCCTGCAATCCTAAACCTCATTCACATCATTCTATAAAATAACAATGACGACACTAATCTATGCAACACACAGCAAAAGATATTAAAAATAAAAACAACCTCAGCGCTCAGCCCTTCATCCCACCATGCTGTTAAAACTGAGGAACCCGTACAGGTTTTGGCAGGAGCCCAACTGATCAGGAGAAAGTCCTATGTAACTCGTCTGTTACGCAGGTGGACCCCGGTCAAGCTGACTGGCAACCCTCCTTTTAAATCTTATGTGCCTACACCAGTAGGATGGCACGGTGGCCAGTCGCCCCACCCCCTGATGTAGACACATCTCCATAATTTACGATGTTGATAGGTAGCAATTTGCCCAAACTGTAGCTCAAGTATGTAAAAAAACAAGGTTCATAAGTGGGTCAAAAAAAATACGTTTACTAAGCGGGTTGAAGGATGAGGCGAGTCTCCACAGTCATATTCCAACACTAATTACAAAATAAATGAACATAATTGTGATCTTATACAATTTAAAAGGTCGTGTTTCATTACTACCACAGTTACACATTTCACAGCTGCTTTAAAACTTTTGTATAACAGTAGAAATAACAAATTAAAATTAAAATTAAAAACAAGTGTGAACCTTCATCCAAAAGGTTGTGGATCATTAAGATCTAGTCATACTCTTTACTGTCTGTTATAAAGTAATATGATTTAAATACTGTTAATAATCAGAGGCAGAATAATCTAAATCCTAGTTACCAGCATCAGAGAAGTAAACACCCTCAGGGACCCAGACGCAGAGTTGGGTTGAAAGCATCCAGAGCCCCAAAGGCTGTAAAGTTAAAAGTCAGAAGAGGTAGAGATGTAAACACCCTCAGGCCCCCCAAATATCATTTGAATGATTGACTTAAACAGTAAAAGTATAATCAGTAGAGCTTAACGATCCACTGTAGATATGTGACAGGTGAGAGAACATTTCATTCATGTGAACTTACACAGTAACTATAAACAGTAGAGCTTCATTATTCAGTCCTTTTAGTTTCATGTGATTACAAGATCATCAACTTAAAAATAATCATACGTTTTACAGCTTTTTTAATGTTTTGTATAACAGTAGAAATGACATTAAAATTATAAAATAAAAAGAGAAAGAGCTTTATTCAACATGTCACCATACATATAACAGCTTGTGGTAGTTTGAGGCTTTGAGGGCGTTAATTCTTCAGCTGCTGAGTACATATTAGACGGCAAAGGTGAAAAAGTAACAGCCCTAAAAGCACCAAGACTCCAGAGGCAAACTAGTATATAAAGCCCCCAGAGACCAGACGCGGAGGAGGTAAAAGCCCCGGAACCCAGGGTGCAGAGTGTGAAAGCGCCCTGGGCCCTAAAGGCGAAAGAATAAAAGCCCCCAAGCCCTGAAGAGGCGGACAAGTCCCCCTTAAAAGCCGTAGAACCCCAAAGCAGGAAATAAAAGCTTTTAGGGTTCGAAGGCAAAATAAAAGCTTACAGGAACTTGGAGGCAAAACCTGCAAGGACTTAAAGGCACAGAAAATGTAAAGTAATGATGTACAATAATGATCATTAATCTTAATAATAAATATTCAACTTGAACTCACAGAAAGATGAACATCCAGGTTCCTAGATTAGAGAATGATCATTAGGAATAGGAGGAAATAAATAAAACAATGAAATAAAACAAAGCACCACAACTCACAAGAACAAAGCCAGGATGGTTCATTATTTATTATTAAACAATAATTCATTATTCATCATTAAATATAATTCAGTGTCTCAGTGGAATAGAAAGATCAGTCTCACCACGTGCTGATCCGAATCCTCCGCTGGGAAAGGTGAGTATGCGGTCATGTGATCGTCCAGCTCATCTAATAAACCTTCTGCAAACATCAACATGGAAATTACAGCCACCATTCCATTCATCATCAACTTCATCATGTACTTACAGAGAGGGATGAACCAGCAGCTTCCTGGTGTAGATCTGCTCTTCATTCCCTGCAATCCTAAAGCTCAGGCACAGAACACATCAGTTTATTTCTCATCATCAGCTAAACAATGAAAACTAAACAAGTCTGATCATCCAACATCCAAAAGCTTTCAGCTCGACACTCTTTAGTCTTTAAATTCTGTTCAAATCCCAGATCTTTATCAACAATAAATGTTTTAATAAGCTTCACACACACACAGTTCAGTTTAACCCGAAGCTTTAAGCTTCACACACACACAGTTCAGTTTAAACCGAAGCTTTAAGCTTCACACACACACAGTTCAGTTTAAACCGAAGCTTTAAGCTTCACACACACACAGTTCAGTTTAACCCGAAGCTTTAAGCTTCACACACACACAGTTCAGTTTAAACCGAAGCTTTAAGCTTCACACACACACAGTTCAGTTTAAACCGAAGCTTTAAGCTTCACACACACACAGTTCAGTTTAAACCGAAGCTTTAAGCTTCACACACACACAGTTCAGTTTAAACCGAAGCTTTAAGCTTCACACACACACAGTTCAGTTCGACCCGAAGCTTTAAGCTTCACACACACACACAGTTCAGTTCGACCCGAAGCTTTAAGCTTCACACACACACAGTTCAGTTTGACCCGAAGCTTTAAGCTTCACACACACACAGTTCAGTTTAAACCGAAGCTTTAAGCTTCACACACACACAGTTCAGTTTAAACCGAAGCTTTAAGCTTCACACACACACAGTTCAGTTTAAACCGAAGCTTTAAGCTTCACACACACACAGTTCAGTTTAAACCGAAGCTTTAAGCTTCACACACACACAGTTCAGTTCGACCCGAAGCTTTAAGCTTCACACACACACACAGTTCAGTTCGACCCGAAGCTTTAAGCTTCACACACACACACAGTTCAGTTCGACCCGAAGCTTTAAGCTTCACACACACACACAGTTCAGTTTGACCCGAAGCTTTAAGCTTCACACACACACACAGTTCAGTTCGACCCGAAGCTTTAAGCTTCACACACACACAGTTCAGTTCGACCCGAAGCTTTAAGCTTCACACACACACAGTTCAGTTTGACCCGAAGCTTTAAGCTTCACACACACACAGTTCAGTTTGACCCGAAGCTTTAAGCTTCACACACACACAGTTCAGTTTGACCCGAAGCTTTAAGCTTCACACACACACAGTTCAGTTTGACCCGAAGCTTTAAGCTTCACACACACACAGTTCAGTTTGACCCGAAGCTTTAAGCTTCACACACACACACAGTTCAGTTCGACCCGAAGCTTTAAGCTTCACACACACACAGTTCAGTTCGACCCGAAGCTTTAAGCTTCACACACACACAGTTCAGTTTGACCCGAAGCTTTAAGCTTCACACACACACAGTTCAGTTTGACCCGAAGCTTTAAGCTTCACACACACACAGTTCAGTTTGACCCGAAGCTTTAAGCTTCACACACACACATTCAGTTTGACCCAAAGCTTTAAGCTCACTTTTGTTGCCGGTGGTTTAGACATTAATTGCTGTATATTGAGTTATTTTGAGGGAAGAATAAATTTACACTGTTATGTAAGCTGCACACAGACTACTTTTCATTGTGTCAAAGTGTCATTTTGTCAGTGTTGTCCCATGAAAAGATATACTTAAATATCTGCAGAAATGTGAGGGGTGTACTCACTTTTGTGATACACTGTATATACAGTATGTGTATATGTATTTATACTTTTTAGCTTTAGTTTCAGTCCATGCCATATTGCCAGCTTGCACATTTTTTCACGAACATCTTATTTATATTCTTCCTGTATCATTCCACCTCGTTACTTATAAGAGTACAGTAAAAAAGTATATTTTTGCACACTGTAAACTGTATATTTGCACTTTGTATTTTTGCTTAGCTACGGAACACCAAACATTTTCCTCGGGATGCATGAAGTACCTGTTTACCTGTTTCTGGATTGCGCCAGGTTGTGGTGTTTGTGTTATAGATTTTGGAAGGTTTTACAGTTTTTGAAAAGCTAATTTTTTTCCCACCCCGATTTCTAATGAAATTCCATTTTGATCCTCTTCTGTCATCTAGTGGCCATTTTTAGCTATAGCGTCCTCTTTTCTGTAATGGGCAGTTTTTTTGGGTTTTTTTTCAAATGCCATCAAACTCATTAATAACTAAAACTGAACTGCTGTTTACTGTTGTTTACATGCCACACTGCACTTTATACATGCTGTATAATACTGTAACTGTAATCTTATTTTTATATTTTCTGTACATATGCAAATTCTGCTGAACATGTAAATGTGTACGTTGTCTACATATAGTCTTGTCTGTATATTGTATTGTTTGGAAATTGTAGAGAGCTAACAACAGCCAGAAACAAATTCCTTGTGTGTGTAAACATACTTAAATAAAGCTGATTCTGATAAAGCCTCCCTGTTTTGCACAAATCCAATGCTAGGAATCCTGTTAGCTATGTGAGGCATCTGCTAGTTAATAATGTGGAGCCTGAAAGGGCCCAACCTCTAAAGGCAAGTCAGAAGAAACCCCACAACCAACCAACCCCTTTTGAGTTCTGAGTCCATGTGCATCCTGAAAATTTAGCTTAGTAGGAAACTCGCAAGTCATTCTGTGAGGATCTCTACAGCCACTCAGCAGCAACTTTGCATTAATCATAGTACAGGGGCCCGCTTATCCTGGATGGGGCCTATGTGGATACACTGTAGAGGACAACCCTACTGCTTCTACACAATGACTTTTAAGTTTGATGTTAATCAGACCAGCTAGGGCCAAATCAGCTCCTGGAAAAAGTAACATGTGACCCCAACCATAACCTTCATTCTTAAAACAACCTTCTGATCACTAGTACCTTAGTCTAACCGCTCGCTGTTCACCGGCCCGTTTACTGACTCACTATAACCGAGCTTGTGCTACACAAAGACATTTAGTCAGTTGTTTAAAGCATGATGGTTTGAGAGAGTTTGGGTTCTGAACAACCAATCATGATGTCATTGATGTTTTAAGTATATATATTTTTAAATCATAGTAGAAAGCGTTATTTGGAACTGATCATAAATAATAAAAGCACACTGGGAGATGATTTTGCATGCAGTTTATTGAGTTTAGAGTTTAGTGTTGATGTGTATGGCTACGAAGGGATCTTCCTCCTGGCTGCTGATTTTAAAGTGAGCGCGTCCATCTCCGCCTACCGTTACTTGTTTACCGGTGCAGGAAGTTCCTTCCTTCTGACCGGAAATGACGTCACAGTAGGTTCCATTGGGTAAGCCAGTGTTCAGTGTCTCATCCAGATCCCTAAAATGATGAAAACAGTCAGGTTGTTTTTATTCAGTTGTTTTCTGCACTGCAGCAGGACTGACTAAACTGTCTGAACTGTCTCATTTTACCAGTCATCATTGTTAATGACGATGAATCCTCGATCTCCTCGGGAGAAAGCGATCTGGTTGTTCCCGTTGTCCCACCAGAGGGATAACTGTTGTCCTTCCACCACATTACGGAAGATCACCATGTTCCTGTCAACAGAAAGTCTGATTGTTCTCACAAAAATACCACAAGACAGTTTTACCACACAGTACTTTTGTTCACTCTGAATTCAGTACTCGATGCTTCTATGACACAATTCTCATGGATCTTGATACAGATCAAGATTTTGGTTTAGATGAATCCTTAAGTTAAAGGGCAACATCTTCACAATTATGATTTAATCACGTCTCGTAACGTGCCTGTGCTACATACGTATATTTATGGTCGATGATGTATTTATAAATATTGATAGTTGGTGGGATTTGAATAAACAGTGGACACAAGATATGTCACAAGTATTATTATTAATAAGTGTTATTATTATTATTATTAAATTGTATGTATTGTTACATATCATTAGCTGTTCAGAAAGAAAGAAGATGGAAACAGTGATCTTAAAGTGTATCCTGTAAAACAGACATTATTGGACAAGTGAGATTGGACCTGATCTGTCTCCAGCGATGTTCACACACCCAGCCGTCTCCACATGTTGAATCAGGATTAATAGGAACTGGTTTCGTGCTTCCATCAGAGTAACTGGGGGGTCCAATCCAGTCATTCTTATCCTATAAATTATTATTTATATTTTACAAGACTGAACTGTGTTTAATAAAGGGAAAAAAGTGTGAATGTGTGTGAGAGATGGTGTTCATGTAAAGCTGCTCTGATATATTTGGATGTATTTGTGTTTGATCGTTTTTAGTGTGTAATGTTCCATACAACTCCGTTCACGAAGTTTCGATCCCAGCGGAAACTAGACATCACACGAGTAACACCGTACGGATGCGCCAACATAAATCCAACAGCCATCTTATACAACCTGCACACCAAGAACACAATACATAATCAAATAATGATTTTCATTCATTCTTTACTATTTACACAGATTATTGCAAGGTGTCATCAGTAGTTACCTGGGATCCCAGAAGGTGAGGATGGAAGCTCCTCCAGCTCCATGTCCTCTTTGATTATCATGATTATCAACAAACACCAACGCGTTACCGGACGACATCATTCCCCAACCTTCACCCCAGTTACTGTAATAAACACATACACACCCATTATACACACATACACATTATAAACATTTCAATTATATTATTAATATTTAATCACTTACACCAGGTAGCGCAGTTTTTCATTGTTCCATTTACGGAAAACTGTGCCCAGTTTAGCACCATACTTGAACTCAGTCACTCGGCCTAAACCAGTGTACTCTGATGCTGTGATTGGCTCCCCACCAAGATCAATAACCTGATAAGCAGGAAAAATGAATGCATATCACCTAATCAACTGCCAGTCTAACAAGGATCAAAGAAAGACCTTCACTGAATCATTGATAATTTCATACTTAATTTACGTGTGAGAGAGAAGATTTTTAGTACAAACCGCATTTCCAAAGAAGTTGGGCCATTTTATAAAATTAAAACAAGAATCTGTGAAACCTTTTCATTCTCTTAAACCTTTATTTAAGGTTGACAAAGGTGACACAAATGAAGAAAAGATTTCCAAAGTTTTACTGTGCAACTTGAATGTAAAATTGTAAACATATACTGTAGATACATTTAGAATTTGATGCCTGGAACACGGAAAAGCTGTGATGGCAGAAAAGTTCATAGAATATTTAAGTTACACCATTTGAAAACATGCCATAATAAGCAGGTGAATTAGTAACAGGGGAGGAAACCGAAAATGCTCATAAAAGGAGGAGAAATAAAAGCTCCTAACAAAAAGATGGACATGACAAATAAATAAGGTGGCTCTGGAAATGGAACGTCACACCTCTTCTGGGGCAAACAACTCAGGGCAGTTCTGTTGTGAGGCCCAAAACTTCCCAGAAACCAGACCAAGCAGCCTTCAGAGAAAAGCAGGTTTTCCAACAAACCATGATGTATAGAAACCTCCCACCTGGAGGGAATTAACCCTTATGAGACGCAGATAATTGTCAATTATAAGAACCTGACAAATTAGTCTTCTGTACCTCAGTGCCCCCTCTGTCAGCCAAAGTGGCACTGCAGAAGGACACAACGCCGAACTACTTTAGCAGCTGAGTTACGTCACATTGGCACAAAAGACAGTGGACAGTTGTAACAGGTTAACCTGACGATACAACCTGGTGATTGTTTAAGTAACCTAGATGACAGTTACTTTTTCACAATGGTTGTTATGGTTATATGTTTAATAAATTGTGCTAAAATAATGAGTTGCACATAAAAATTACCTCCTGGTAGATAAAGGGTCTGGATCCAGAGGAGAACCACTTGGTGTTAAGGTCTTTCAGTTTTCCGTACATGACCTGTAAATCTCCGGGCCACATGTGTTTACAGGCATCCACCCTAAACCCAGCCACACCCAAATCGATCAGTTTGTTCATGAAGTCCACCACCTTACTACGGGCATAATCCTTCTCCAATGCCAGGTCCAACAGACCCACCAATCTACAATTCCTCACCTTCCATCAGGAAATAAAAAACCATACATATAAATATAGATTTATTTAAATGATATAAAAATAAATGCATATATACAACTAAACAGCCCCCACCCCTCAAATATAATCAATAGAACATATACGATTACTATAGAAATAACATATTAAACATAGAAACATTTCATTTAGGCTACTTAGCATACTTATCAACAAGGCTACAACTAAAGTAACAATTAGCTAAACTTTACAGGTCATCCAATAGCTAAATAAACAAAATATTAGTACATTACAATATTCAAATACAATTCAATTTACAATTACAATTGCGACTGAATACAATGTAAGTAATGGAGGGGTAGGGGTAATGGAGGGGTAGGAATAATGGAGGGGTAGGGGTAATGGAGGGGTAGGAATAATGGAGGGGTAGGAATAATGGAGGGGTAGGGGTAATGGAGGGGTAGGAATAATGGAGGGGTAGGAATAATGGAGGGGTAGGAATAATGGAGGGGTAGGGGTAATGGAGGGGTAGGGGTAATGGAGCGGTAGGGGTAATGGAGGAGTAGGGGTAATGGAG
Source organism: Trichomycterus rosablanca (assembly GCF_030014385.1). NCBI lineage: Eukaryota > Metazoa > Chordata > Actinopteri > Siluriformes > Trichomycteridae > Trichomycterus > Trichomycterus rosablanca. Next base: position 18,759,564 of record NC_086012.1, read on the forward strand.
GAGTTTTGTATATAAAACACAGTACAAACCTGATTAATATCATTGTAGTTATCGATGTTTCCGCTGCCAGTGTAACATTTTCCATCATTAAAGTCCCAGGCTGAATACGGGACGGTAGGAAAATCTTTGTTGTTAGCGTTAAAGTATGATCCACAGCTCGAGTGTGTACCTGCTCCACCTCCAGCTCCACACATGTGATTAATCACTACGTCCACATAAATATTCACCTACACAATACACACAGTACGCACAATACACACAATAAACAGCACGATCAGCTTAAACCACAGAACACTGCTGTCATGTCTTTCTTTAATCTCATTAAAAAAAGAATCATTTATATTTGAACAGGATTTAAATCAGAAAAGTGAGCAACACAAGGCCATTCGGAACACTTTCCACTAATAAACTAAAACATAAACGATCAGATGCTGCTGCTGGTTAAACAGACGACCTGAAAAGTGCCAGAATGTTGTTTCACCTGATTATAGATTATAGATACAATCATCAGTTTAATTAATAACATGTCATGATGGAGGTCGTGTTTAAGTCTGGTTGTTCTAAAGGTCACTGTAGCCATCAAGAAAAAAAAAGATTCTCTTCTATTCTTGTCGCTCAGTGTGGTTTTTTTTGCACTTGGATTTTGTAAAGTTGATTTAAGATTATGTTTATAGTAAAATATGCTTTATAAATAAATGTGACTTTTAGCATCATGCTAATAATTATAAACATAGATATTTGCTTATCATGTTAATCTGGATGAATCTTGATATTGTATCTACCCCGACATTGTTGCAGCGGGTAATCATGTCCTTTAGCTCAGCTTCACTTCCTGACCTGGAGCAGAGATTATAGCCGATCGGTTGGTATCTCTGATACCAGGGACGCCATGGATCATTGAGGATAATGTGATCATTTGGGGGCGAAATCTGAAACAAAAAATATTATTTCTTTAAACTATTGAGATGTTCACATATTCACACTGACACTGATTCTTCCTATAATATTTCTAAATGTGTATTTATTATTATTATGTTTTATTTTATTAGTATGAGTGTCACTGTGGTTACCTGGATTCCTCCAAACCCATTGGGAGCGAGGTACCTCTCGCACTCTTCAGCAATATCAGCCCAGCGCCACTCGAACAGGTGAACGATGGAGGTTCGTCCGTGTTTGTACTGAGGATTGTGCTGAGCAACACTGAGCCCAAACAGCGCTACCAAAATCAGAAGCTTCATCCTTACCTTCATCCTCTCAAACGAAGAAGCATTTGAACCAAGTGTGATCTCATATTTATACTTCTGTATATGCAAAGATTTTGATTGGATCATCACACAGGTTAATAATTCTCAGTAAAACTCACAGCTGCTAATCTACTGAACCTTCCCACACCGTGTTTTCCACCCACTCGTTCCATAATATTCCACAGCAAACAGGAAAACCTCACATCCAGTGGGCGCCACATGTGCTTCAGAAATCAAGTTTTCTTCTTATAAAATGTAAAAACTGATCAGTACTGTGAAGCGTGATAATTGTTATTGTATCGAACAAGAATAGAAGGAAATAATCAGCCCCCCTACTTACAGGATGAACTCAAATAAAAAAAAGCTCATTCAGGGCTGTTCCAGATTAACCTTGAGTGTGGAATCACTGGATCTGTCCAAGTTCATATCAGATCATTTATTTAATTTCATCCACTTTACATTTGCTCCAAATTTCCATCGGGAAACAAGGTCACACTGGTAATCTCAGTTCAGAACCAGTCACGATGAATAATAACAGGGTACAAGGTAAAATAAAAACAAGCATGAGCTGCATTGAGATATATACAGTACAGTGTATCACAAAAGTGAGTACACCCCTCACATTTCTGCAGATATTTAAGTATATCTTTTCATGGGACAACACTGACAAAATGACACTTTGACACAATGAAAAGTAGTCTGTGTGCAGCTTATATAACAGTGTAAATTTATTCTTCCCTCAAAATAACTCAATATACAGCCATTAATGTCTAAACCACCGGCAACAAAAGTGAGTACACCCCTAAGAGACTACACCCCTAAATGTCTAAATTGAGCACTGCTTGTCATTTTCCCTCCAAAATGTCATGTGACTCGTTAGTGTTACTAGGTCTCAGGTGTGCATAGGGAGCAGGTGTGTTCAATTTAGTAGTACAGCTCTCACACTCTCTCATACTGGTCACTGAAAGTTCCAACATGGCACCTCATGGCAAAGAACTCTCTGAGGATCTTAAAAGACGAATTGTTGCGCTACATAAAGATGGCCAAGGCTACAAGAAGATTGCCAACACCCTGAAACTGAGCTGCAGCACAGTGGCCAAGATCATCCAGCGTTTTAAAAGAGCAGGGTCCACTCAGAACAGACCTCGCGTTGGTCGTCCAAAGAAGCTGAGTGCACGTGTTCAGCGTCACATCCAACTGCTGTCTTTGAAAGATAGGCGCAGGAGTGCTGTCAGCATTGCTGCAGAGATTGAAAAGGTGGGGGGTCAGCCTGTCAGTGCTCAGACCATACGCCCAATAGAACATCTTTGGGGCATCCTCAAGCGGAAGGTGGAGGAGCGCAAAGTCTCGAATATCCGCCAGCTCCGTGATGTCGTCATGGAGGAGTGGAAAAGCATTCCAGTGGCAACCTGTGACGCTCTGGTAAACTCCATGCCCAGGAGAGTTAAGGCAGTTCTGGGAAATAATGGTGGCCACACAAAATATTGACACTTCAGGAACTTTCACTAAGGGGTGTACTCACTTTTGTTGCCGGTGGTTTAGACATTAATGGCTGTATATTGAGTTATTTTGAGGGAAGAATAAATTTACACTGTTATATAAGCTGCACACAGACTACTTTTCATTGTGTCAAAGTGTCATTTTGTCAGTGTTGTCCCATGAAAAGATATACTTAAATATCTGCAGAAATGTGAGGGGTGTACTCACTTTTGTGATACACTGTATATACAGGTGCTGGTCATAAAATTAGAATATCATGAAAAAGTTGATTTATTTCAGTAATTCCATTCAAAAAGTGAAACTTGTATATTATATTCATTCATTACACACAGACTGATATATTTCAAATGTTTATTTCTTTTAATGTTGATGATTATAACTGACAACTAATGAAAACCCCAAATTCAGTATCTCAGAAAATTAGACTATTACTTAAGACCAATACAAAAAAAGGATTTTTAGAAATGTTGGCCAACTGAAAAGTATGAAGATGAAAAGTATGAGCATGTACAGAACTCAATACTTAGTTGGGGCTCCTTTTGCCTGGATTACTGCAGCAATGCGGCGTGGCATGGAGTCCATCAGTCTGTGGCACTGCTCTGGTGTTATGAGAGCCCAGGTTGCTCTGATAGTGGCCTTCAGCTCTTCTGAATTGTTGGGTCTGGCGTATCGCATCTTCCTCTTCACAATACACCATAGATTTTCTATGGGGTTAAGGTCAGGTGAGTTTGCTGGCCAATTAAGAACAGGGATACCATGGTCCTTAAACCAGGTACTGGTAGCTTTGGCACTGTGTGCAGGTGCCAAGTCCTGTTGGAAAATGAAATCTGCATCTCCATAAAGTTGGTCAGCAGCAGGAAGTGCTCTAAAACTTCCTGGTAGACGGCTGCGTTAATCCTTGGACCTCAGAAAACAACCTTTCTCAGAATCATTCTTACCCCACGAGGTGAGATCTTGCATGGAGCATTTCGAATGATCGCACCAACAGTGGTCTCTTTCTCACCAAGCCTCTTGCTGATGGTCTTGTAGCCCATTCCAGCCTTGTGCAGGTCTACAATCTTGTCCCTGACGGCCCTTTGATAGCTCTTTGGTCTTGCCCATGGTGGTCGAGAGATTTGAATGGAAGAAAGTGATTCTGTTACAGGAGTCTTTTATACAGGGACAGGACTAATTTGTGTGCCTTTTGTGCACATAACCGGTCTGTGGGGGTCAGAATTCTTGCTGGTTGGTAGGGGATCAAATACTTATTTCCCTTAATTAAATACAAATTAATTTACAAAATCAGCAGGGGATCTAATTCTTATTTCCCCCACTGTGTGTGTGTATATATACATACATATATACATCAGGTCCTCCTGTAAGACTTTTGCTGTAATAGTTAGACTTTTGCTGAAAAAGTTTTTCTTTTCATTGTCCTGATGACATTGTTGAGGCCTCAATTACAATTTGCACTTTCTCTCACAGCCAGGCAGGTTTGCTGTTGCACTACGAGTTAGAAACTTCCGGAGAGTGAAACTCCCAATGGTGTCTCTAGAAATATTAAAACTCTTGGGAATCTTATTTTTATTGCCCTCCTGATGCAATGAATTGATCTCCTCTGCCAACCTTTGTAAGCAGCTTCTTAGTTTACAGCATTGTTGCAACACACCTTGAACACTTGAACTCTGGGTGGTGTTTATATAACACATCACGGTTTAGGTCCTCCATCCATCCATCCATCCATCTATCCATCCATATATTCCATCCATCCATCCATCCATCCATCCATCCATCCATATATTCCATCCATCCATATATTCCATCCATCCATCCATCCATCCATCCATCCATCCATCCATCCATCCATCCATCCATCCATACATACATACATACATACATATATTCCATCCATCCATCCATCCATCCATCCATCCATCCATCCATACATACATCCATACATACATACATACATCCATCCATACATACATACATCCATCCATACCCATTCATATATTCCATCCATCCATCCATCCATCCATCCATCCATCCATCCATCCATCCATCCATCCATCCATCCATCCATCCATCCATCCATCCATCCATCCATCCATCCATCCATCCATCCATACATACATACATACATCCATACATATATTCCATCCATCCATCTATCCATCCATATATTCCATCCATCCATACATACATACATACATACATATATTCCATCCATCCATCCATCCATCCATCCATCCATCCATCCATCCATCCATCCATCCATCCATCCATACATACATATATACATACATACATACATCCATACATACATCCATACATATATTCCATCCATCCATCCATCCATACATACATCCATCCATACATACATCCATACATATATTCCATCCATCCATCCATCCATCCATACATCCATCCATACATCCATCCATCCATCCATCCATACATACATACATACATACATACATACATACATCCATCCATACATCCATCCATACATATATTCCATCCATACATACATACATACATCCAGACATACATCCATACATATATTCCATCCATCCATACATACAGTGTATCACAAAAGTGAGTACACCCCTCACATTTCTGCAGATATTTAAGTATATCTTTTCATGGGACAACACTGACAAAATGACACTTTGACACAATGAAAAGTAGTCTGTGTGCAGCTTATATAACAGTGTAAATTTATTCTTCCCTCAAAATAACTCAATATACAGCCATTAATGTCTAAACCACCGGCAACAAAAGTGAGTACACCCCTTAGTGAAAGTTCCTGAAGTGTCAATATTTTGTGTGGCCACCATTATTTCCCAGAACTGCCTTAACTCTCCTGGGCATGGAGTTTACCAGAGCTTCACAGGTTGCCACTGGAATGCTTTTCCACTCCTCCATGACGACATCACGGAGCTGGCGGATATTCGAGACTTTGCGCTCCTCCACCTTCCGCTTGAGGATGCCCCAAAGATGTTCTATTGGGTTTAGGTCTGGAGACATGCTTGGCCAGTCCATCACCTTTACCCTCAGCCTCTTCAATAAAGCAGTGGTCGTCTTAGAGGTGTGTTTGGGGTCATTATCATGCTGGAACACTGCCCTGCGACCCAGTTTCCGGAGGGAGGGGATCATTCTCTGCTTCAGTATTTCACAGTACATATTGGAGTTCATGTGTCCCTCAATGAAATGTAACTCCCCAACACCTGCTGCACTCATGCAGCCCCAGACCATGGCATTCCCACCACCATGCTTGACTGTAGGCATGACACACTTATCTTTGTACTCCTCACCTGATTGCTGCCACACATGCTTGAGACCATCTGAACCAAACAAATGAATCTTGGTCTCATCAGACCATAGGACATGGTTCCAGTAATCCATGTCCTTTGTTGACATGTCTTCAGCAAACTGTTTGTGGGCTTTCTTGTGTAGAGACTTCAGAAGAGGCTTCCTTCTGGGGTGACAGCCATGCAGACCAATTTGATGTAGTGTGCGGCGTATGGTCTGAGCACTGACAGGCTGACCCCCCACCTTTTCAATCTCTGCAGCAATGCTGACAGCACTCCTGCGCCTATCTTTCAAAGACAGCAGTTGGATGTGACGCTGAGCACGTGCACTCAGCTTCTTTGGACGACAAACGCGAGGTCTGTTCTGAGTGGACCCTGCTCTTTTAAAACGCTGAATGATCTTGGCCACTGTGCTGCAGCTCAGTTTCAGGGTGTTGGCATCTTCTTGTAGCCTTGGCCATCTTCATGTAGCGCAACAATTCGTCTTTTAAGATCCTCAGAGAGTTCTTTGCCATGAGGTGCCATGTTGGAACTTTCAGTGACCAGTATGAGAGAGTGTGAGAGCTGTACTACTAAATTGAACACACCTGCTCCCTATGCACACCTGAGACCTAGTAACACTAACAAATCACATGACATTTTGGAGGGAAAATGACAAGCAGTGCTCAATTTGGACATTTAGGGGTGTAGTCTCTTAGGGGTGTACTCACTTTTGTTGCCGGTGGTTTAGACATTAATGGCTGTATTTTGAGTTATTTTGAGGGAAGAATAAATTTACACTGTTATATAAGCTGCACACAGACTACTTTTCATTGTGTCAAAGTGTCATTTTGTCAGTGTTGTCCCATGAAAAGATATACTTAAATATCTGCAGAAATGTGAGAGGTGTACTCACTTTTGTGATACACTGTACATCCATCCATATATTCCATCCATCCATCATTAGAACTGTAACAAACTGGTAGTGGCTGTTTTCAGGACAGTCTCTGGGTTCACTGTGACTCTGATCAGGACGAGTGTTTACTACAGATTACTGAATGATAGCTACAGGATGACAGAACTGTTTTCTTTCTGTAGTTGATGATTTCAGAAGTATTTCAGTGTTTGATTCTCCGTCAGTGAGGAGATTTTACAGGAAGTTTGAGTGGAATGTTGGTTTGATCTCGCCGCGATGGAAACAATGAGAGTCTTTATGAAGGAAAAAATTCTACGTGAGGACGCGTCCCTCACTTTAATTGATTCCAGATCTGATTGTTTCCTGACTCACTCATTCACGTTTCTCCTCATCCACAACATCCAGTCTACACATGTACTGTGGTTCAGAGCTACATCACCCCCAAAATGATCAAATGCAGTTTAATATTGGCTTACAGAGAGTAACCTCAGTCAGGCTGAGTGAAAATTAAAACCAGTAAACTATATTCCAGTTCAGTTTGTAGATTTTACATTTTTGTGTTCAGCAGGATAAAAAAAGAAGGAAAAAAACCACTCCATACTGAACTGGGACTGAACAGAAAAAAGTCCAAATAAATCAGCTGCTGTGTATTAACATAAAATTTACTTGGTGAAAATGTCAAATTGAGCCGGTGCTGTTGATTGTCCCCATTTCTTTCCCTCTATTCCCTCTTTATTGGATTGTTACACTAGATCAATAAACACAACATACCTCACAAAGAGAACTTCAGCAAAAGTTCTACCAAACTCCAGCCCCGACATTTTGACAGACGTTACTGAAACTTTCAGTGGAGACCACAAACCCATGAATTCATTTAATTATTCCCATTAAAAATTAAAAATCAATCCCATTGTAAAGCATTATGGGGGATCTGTGATTATGCCAGGCCCTAGATAATTTGTTTGAATATCATGGACTCAGTAATGTACCAGTAGATATGAAATCAAAGCTGACTGCCTGGGTTAGGGTTGGATTTTTAGGCACATCTTACTATCAACACAAATCTGGTTCAGTGACAACAGAACTACGGTTAAGCCCTGGTTAAGCTCAGTACTCAAACTGAAACCCCTTAGAAAAGCGGTGGGATGAGCTGAAAGGAAAAGTCCTCTGGATCTAGATAGTTAGATACTTTATTGATCCTGAAGGAAATTAGAGAGAACTGGGCTCGTTCGGGATTTGAACCCAGGACCTCTCACACCGAAAGCGAGAATCATACCCCTAGACCATCAGTCTGTATTATGACCATCCCAAACTCCACGTTCTGAAAGGTTTTCACATCTACACTTCCTGATCATAACAAACCATGCATGACATCTTTACTAGACTGAAGTTTAGGACTTTGAGACTTCATACATTTTTTGCTCATCGTGAGTGGTGTGATTACTGCTTTCTAATCCACTTCAGATGTTTTTCCTCACCCAGCGCCAGGTCAGTCACAGAAATAATTCTAGAATCAAACCAACATGTGTCTGATTTTTATCTGACGTTCTCCAGGGCCTTTCACTCGGTTCCATTTAGTGAGTTTTAGCACCATGCTTTTAATCAACATCCCAACCAAAACATAAATTCTTTAAATGATCAGCAGATGTAAAAACATTGTGCTGATGAGCAGCTACAAGTGGAACTTTCCTCAAGTAGCCCAGAGTCCATTTTCTACAATCTGCTCATCTATTCGATTGCATTATTAAACTGATATGAAGGGATGAATAATCCCTTTTAGTAAAGAAATGCTCTTAGTACCTGAGAACTCCAGAAATGAATTCATAATGCTATTACTTTTTATAACTAGTGTTGTAATAACTCAGTTATCATCTTTTGTTTATCTCATTTTCCTGGTTCCCTTGGTGGTGCATTTCACTGAGGGCTTCCTGACGATGGAAGCTTGAGCTTGATGTTTATTCAGGAGGGTGTAGGCTCATGTACCTGTGGAGTAAAACATTCCTTTTCTCTGGGCGAGCGTGGTGTGTGAGGTGCTTGTATATCTGCTCTTTTATCTCTCCACTTTGGGCTGCAGTTTTTCTGAGTTCTTTTACTTTATTTATAAGTTTCAGTTTATTTATGTCTATTTTTCCATTTTGCTTTTGTAATTCAAATATTCTGGTGTGAGAGCAGAACTGAGTGGTTATGGGTAATGAAGTTTGTTGAATTTCCTGTTTAGTCTGGCCAAACTATCTCAGGAACAGAACAGAACTAAACCTTGTACCATAATGAGTTCTCCAGATGATTCAGCACTGATGGTTTTACTGCATGTTCTCCTTCCTCATTCTGCCTCTTCAAAAAGATCTGATTATTATTACTGTTAAAGTTTACTGCAGCTTCAGGTACAGAGAACGTTCACAACTGATCACAAATCAACTAAAACCAAAGAAAAAGATGCAGAACATTAATTCAGTTTTTAATGCAGAATAAATCTCAGTACAGTTCCCTCATTTAAATTTCTTACAATTATGTGTAATAAAAGAAACCAATATAATAATATAATAATGTTCAGTTTAACACTTCCCCCCCAAACACTTGATGATCCACATGCCACTGCTCTTTTAATATTTATAGAAATGTTGTCGACTTTATACCTTCAACATTACATTTAATTTTTAAGAATCACACAGGAAGAAAGAATTCCTGCAACAATTCGTGTCCTCAGTTCCTCACACATTAAACAGTAGAACTGAATAGGAACGCTGATGGAACACAGGGGGGAACACAGGGGGGAACACAGGGGGGAACACAGGGGGGAACTCGCCCCAGTCCTGTTTTACTGGAGTCTGTTACAGCATCAGATTCTAAACGTGTTTCTATTTACAAACTACAGTGAAGTCGCTCAGTGAAACATTATAAATCTTTTCTTTCTACTTTTTATTAATAAAGATTCAGTAAAATTAACAATATGTCCCCAGTTCTCATAGAAACTACAGTTTGTGTTTAGTTTGGTATCGTTACACGTCTTGTTTTAATGATTCTTTATAAACTTTTTTCTGATGAGAAAAATGAAGTGAAAATGAAGGAAAGTAAAAAAAAACTCAGAATAAAACAAAGCTTCATGTGTTTGGAATAAAGGAGAAACATGAAGCGTCATGTGTAAACTCATCAACCCGATGTGGTTAAAAATCATTTAGCAAACTGGAGACGTGCAGCAGAAAACAGAACTCACATTTTAACACCGAGCTTTAAATCAACATTTAGAACAAAAATACTAATAAACATTTTCTGAGCTTTAAACTCTTAATTCTGTAGAAGATACTTTAAACTCGAGTCCTGATTAATGGTTCAGGATTTAAAAACATGGAGCCTGATCACGTTTCAGTCTTCACTCTGAGAAAAGCTTTTTCATAAATATTAAGATAACCAAAATCCCAGAACATCCAGATCAGCATCGTTTTTACCCACAGTTTTAAACGGTAACAGTGTTGTGCTCTTAAAAACACAAACGCTGCACCAAACTCTTTCAGTCTTTAAATGTTTTGTAGTTCCTGTTATTGATGAGATTTTTCTGATCTTGTTCCCCTGATGTTCCCCTCTGTACTTTTTGTTTAGATTTTAGCATTAGCTTAGCATAGTATAGTTCTAGAATCTCTAGTTCCTATTGTTTCTTTCTTTCTATGTCAGTAGTACATCCGTACTTTGTAACTCAACGTCCCCTAAACTCAAAATCTTTGAAACTTGACGGCCTTCATCCAGAAATGTATACCCTTAAACTCGACAAGTGTGTAAACAAAGGGTAAACGTTAGGACGCATTCACATGAGAACTCCCTAAGCGGTGTGCACCGCACACGTTTGCCCCGTTGGGTTTGTGATTTCTTCGCGAGGTTTTATTGTTTTTTTTTTATTGATGTTTAACTGTTAGTAATTGTATTTCAGTGTTTTTATATTATATTTCTGTTATTTTCAGTGTTTAAGTGTCAAAAACAACCTCATTATTTTACATGAGACTAAAATATCTGCAGCTTCACGGGACCATGGACGCATTAACAGGTTCCCCAAATATCCTTATGGGAAAAAATACCTCGAAACTCAACGTCTTTAAAACTCAACACCACTCCCAGAACCCACTGATGGGGAGTTTTAAGGTACCTGGTGTTCTGCTGGTGCTTTTGTCTGTAGTAAATATTAATAGCAAATGATTTGTAAAAGCTCAGATGTAAAACTAACTGTTAGAGATGTATATGTACGTACATTTGACCTGAACTGTGTGTTGTAGGTTTTTGTTCCTACACTTTTTAGACTAAGGTAAGTTTTGTACCAACTCACTGCAGAAGTACTGTTCCAGATTCTTGTGGTTGAACATTCTCTGTAAGCTCCATTTAACTCCATCACTGCTCCACATTCCTCTCACTGGGCGTCTCGCTGCACAATCTCGGGAACTGTGGAGAGCACAGAGACGTCAGATACTCACCATCAAATCCAACATTATGAAATGTTTATCAAGTTAAAAAACTTACTAATGGTTTTATTTTAGACTGAATATTTCAGATTCTCGGTTCACTTTATAAAAATATATTAAAGGAAGGAATTCATTTTTCATGAATAAATTATTAGAATTATTTCTGCTTATTTTATTTGTGAACACCGTAACATCGTACACACTATACGCTTGTTAGAAATGTTCAGTATTAATGTAAAAGACCCGGCTCAGATTCACTCCTCCATTTGATTTCGACGCTGTTCGGCGTGGTTGTAGGTCAGAGCTGCTGCTGAGGTTCCTCTACACCAACCGAGTTTTAATGGGCTTACTTTGTGCACAGGGACATGGGCCTTCCCCAAACTGTTGTCACAGAGTTGGAATCAAATAGTTATGGATGTTATAAATGGGTGTGACTGAAACAGCTGAATTAGGAGGGACGTTCCTGAAGGTTCTCAAGGCCACTGGATGGCAACCTTGCCTGTGGACTACTGGTTCATTTTCTGTAAGCGTGGGTACCAGGACGTGATCAGGACTGTTTTTGATATAAAAGCTCCACGCTTTTAAGACGTCTTTATAAACTCTTCCACTTTATTCTGCAGTTATACGTCTTTTTTATTTGACCTTTGAACCAGAAGCTCCTGTCCAACCCAGTTCACTTAAATCATTGTGTGTTTCGTGAACATTCACATGACTGCTTATTTATTATTTGTGCTACTGTTGGTATCACAGCAGAACTGAAATCTGAATTCTAATCAAGAAAATTCTTTCATTTATTTAGAGAAATATTTTATTGATCTACAGAAAAACATTATTAATATTATAATATACAGTATATACGTACAGTATATATATATATATATATATATATATATATATATATATATATATATATATGAGGCTGATGTACTGGGCTAACAGTTGGAAGGTTGCTCAAACTAGTCTTTAGTTTGCTTTGAGACTTCTGATTGGTTGATGTATAAAAGTATAAATGTAATTAATTTCCTTGTCATTTTTAGCCTTTTATTTAAGCAGCTCACTACTGACTGTAATATCTGAGAGTCTCAGACGCTGAGTAATCCTCAGAAGAAAATCAAACCAAAACCACAAAGCAGCAGATCTAAGAGAGATACAGAACATTAAACACCAGCCCAGAGGTTCAAGTGAACTCAGGAAGGCCAGAAACAATATCAGATCTTTCATCCTTATTTTAACTGGTTTTTATTGAGAGTTTGTACAGTACAGTCTGAACAGTAGACATGCTGATGTGGAAGTGAAGCAGCTCAGATGAGTTAAATATAAAGCTTCTGTATGTAGACGGGTTATTATTTTTTTAAAGCATTTTGAAGTGGCGTTTCTCTTTATAGAATAATTACACCGGAGCTTTATGGAGCAGCTCCATGACGAGCGCTTTGGTTATTTAATCACACACTTTAAACTACAGAAAGAATCTCAAACGCACCAAATTGCAGCTTGGAGCTGGAAAGAATCCTGGCTGGAACAAAGACTCTCGCTCCTCTTTCTGCTTTGCTTGCATTGCATTTTTCCCACATGAGCCAATACGGCAGCCATTGCTCAATTAACGCAAACCGCCGTGGGCTTGAGGCCCAAAAATGGCCAGAGCTTCACGTCTGAGATGTTCTGCCAAAAAGAAAAAAAACCACAGAATTTCCACTGCTTTCCCTCAATGGGATTTCTCCTGAGTAAATGAGGTGGGGGGTGAAAATCTGGTGAGTTTAGCTGAGTAAGCAGAAGCTCGAGGAAAATCCAAAAGCTTTTTCCATCCTGGACGTGAATAGATATAGTTTATAATAAAATCATTTGACTGTCGGAACAGCAGGTCTGCTTACAGCTTCATCTTCTGGTTATAGAAGATTGTTACAGTGGAATTGTGGGGCAGTGATGTGATGCAGCAGGTCGTGTGGGCGCTGCACAGCAACATCAATCATCACATGAAGCTCCTGATAAATCATTCTAGTGCTAATTTGCTCTCAGAGGCATTTTGGAATGTGATTGTAAGTGATGATGATTTTATGCTAATGCTACTGAATGCTTGTGTGGTTTTACTGCTGAGCTGTTGTTGTTCCTAAATGTTTCCACCTCACATTAACACTGATGTTCAGAGCAGATCCAGCATGAACACGTTTAGCTCGTTTGTTCCTTTTTGCTGCGTTTGCTCAGTGCTTGTGGTTTCTTCACTCCATTTTCCTCCTACCTGGCAAAAACATGCAGAAGGTGGATTGAACAGCTATATTAAAGATTCATTCTGCTTTTAATTTTACATGTTTAACGTAAAAATATTTTTACGTGATGTTTTACACTCTGGTTCCATCATGACAGGACGGGTCGTTACTGCTCACACAAGATCCATCAGTTCAGGTTTAATATCAAACACAGTCATGAACTATTTAGTGTCTCCAGTTCACCTCACTTACACGCCTCTGTACTGTGGGAGGAAACCCACGCAGACACGGGGAGAACATGCAAAACTCCACACAGAAATGACTCGGACCGCCCCACCTGGGGGTCGAACCCAGAACCTTCTTGCTGTGAGGTGACAGTAGCTACCCACCTAGCCACCGTGGCGCCCCCATACTTCTCAACTGTTTTGGAAGCTTTAAGTTTATTATCAGCATTTTATAGTTCATGTGAAATTAAACAAGGCAAACACACTAACCCAGATCAGACCAGGCTCGTGTGTGTGTGTGTGTGTGTGTGTGTGTGTGTGTGTGTGTGTGTGTGTGTGTGTGTGTGTGTGTGTGTGTGTGTGTGTGTGTGTGTGTGTGTGTGTGTGTGTGTGTGTAGGGTAGTGGGATGTCTTTGGTGTGTCCAATCAGGCCACTGTAACTCCCAAACACCCGAAATTCGTCTCATGTGAAGTGTGGAAACTCTAAAGTGGATTAATAAAGAATTAAAAGTAGAGAAGCACAGAGGACTCATCAATAATCAATAATCAGCAATAAATTCCATTATTTATGATCTGATTTATAAATAAAAGATTCCACTTTTTTATTTTTATTTGAACTCATCAGCAGCTTTAATCTCAGGATGATGTTTTATTTACTGTAAATTGTTTGTTGGGGAGTTGGGGGCAACAGTGCACCCCAACATGTGACCCAGCACACCAACCCACCTCACAACTCTACACACACACACACACACACACACACACACACACTCACCCAGTACTATAGGATCGTGTTACTCTAATATGGTGCAGACACACACACACTGAAGCACGTGCACGTACGCACACACACACTCTAAACCGCATACACACACACACACACTCCGTGGCGCGCACACACACACACACACACACACACACACACAGTTGTGCGCGCATCCGCAGCTGCAGTTCGAGCTCCAGCAGCAGCAGCGCGGTGATTTCAGCTCCTGTTTATTCTGAACTTTCATTTATACCCGGATGGAACTCATGCAGAATTAAAGATAATCAAAAGTATCTGGACAGAGGAAGAATTTATTTATTGGAGATGATGGAGGTGCCGAAGTGGAGGAGAAGAAAGTGGTTTTATCACGATGTGTCGATTCTCTTCATCATATCCATGTCCCTCCAATCAGCCATCAGTGTGAGAGCAGGTAAGAGTTATTACAGAAATATCAACTTTATTCTTTATTAATTATCAGAAAGAATAAACTGAATTATAGCATTTAATCAGTCTCTCTGTTCTTTGACACTGTTGATTATTTGGGGGAGATAAACAAATTATAATAAAATCATCTATAAATAAAACAGTAATGATGATATAAAATCCATCACATGTTAATATGATGTTATAAATGTTTAATGTGTTTAATAAATCATTCTCTCGTTATCATGATATTATTTTCACCAACCTGAAAACTTTGAGTCAAAGACAAAAGTGATTTTATCAGAATAAACTGAATCACACAGAATGATCAAACCAGTTTAAACTCAAATATAATAAAATATTAAATAATTAAATAATTTCATATCATAAGTGTGTAAAAACACTAAAACCTTTTTCTCACCGTCCACAAAAAAGTTAATCACATTTATTCATTCATTTTCAGAAAAAACCCAGAAAAGTGAATTTATTAAATGTTTAAAATGTTTAAATGTTATTAATGAATCTTAATTACCACCTAAAATGTATTTAAAGTTGTCATCTACAAATATAATTTATGATTTACACTTTAACACATTTCATGATCTTTAGTTAATGTTTATAATCTGAATATTATTTTACTGTAAGTTTTATTGACACCTTAGTTTAATCACAACAGGGTGAAATTACAAAACCTGCATCAGATTATTACAATAGACACACTAAAACCTGACTTATATTTAGGATTGGTTACTCATTTGGGAGTTTAAATAGTTTATATAAGTTAATATATTTAAATGATTAAGGATGGGGGGGAATAACTTAATGTCACTGCAGCAAACCAGATTTGATTCCATTTCTCTGCCTCCACTTATTATCAAATTGATTTTGGCATGTTCTCCCTATGCATGTGTGGTATTTTGATTTCTTCTTAAACATGTCAGTAGGTGGATTTAATTGTGTACCCACTGCAATATTTATACAATTTGAGAAAATTTAGCTTTAATTCCTCTTAGTAACCAGCAGGTGGCGCCGTGACAGGAACAACGGGGACTAAAACTGATGCTGCTACAAATTAGGAAACATTTCCGTCCTGCAGCTTCATAAACCTGCTGTTACTCACACACACACACACACACACACACAGTTATTAGTGTTATTTCTAGTAGCTCCAGCTGTCCTGACCGCATGTTTTTGTACTGTGGGAGGAAACCGGAGCTCCTGGAGGAAACCCACACAGACATGGGGAGAACATGCAAACTCCACACAGAAGGGACCTGGAACACTTCACCTGGGAATCGAACCCAGGACCTTCTTGCTGTTACACAATAAAAATGAGTCTATTAGAGCTATGATGTGTATTTTATTTTATTTTATTTTTCTTATACAGACGAAGCAAATCAGGTCAGCTAGTCACCATCACATTCATTCAGACAGGAAATGCTTTATTACAGTGGCCACTGTTGGGCCCCTGAGCAAGGCCCTTAACCCTCAATTGCTTACTGCCACAGTTGTAATTTGCTTTAGATAAAGCAGCGCTGTAAGTTTCTTTTTGTAAATGTTGCGTTTACAATTTTCTACCAGCAAGATCAGAAAAATTCCTCAATCATGAAAGTTTCTAACTTTAATAAAACCTTCATAATAAAACCTTTTTATTATTATATATTAACTTATCATCATAAATAAATATAATATGATTTAGAGATTTTCTGCAATAATAGAGATATTTTAAAGTCTAGCCTCGTTTTAGTCACTATTGTTTGTTCCTCCTGATTTCCAGTCTGAGGTTTTTAGGCTCTGTCTCTTTTGGTTCTGGATTTAGACGCCATTCCGAGCGCTGGCGTGGATTAAAGTGGCAGTAAAACTGGGTTTGTCTGGACTGTAGTGGTTTATAAGGCTTGTTGGGACACTTATTGTTGCATCGTGTGTTGTGTTGGCGCTGAAGTTCTGTTTGAGGAACTTTCATTAATATTAAACTGTGTGAAATATGAGCAATAAAACTTTAGAAACTCTGTTAGAATTTTATTGATGGGAATGGCGGTATTGTGGGTAACTGACATGAGGGATAATATTTTCACTTCCTGTAGGTCTAGGGTCGAATCACCGTTTCTCCACACACGCCTGGTTCCCACTGAAGCTCATAAAGACTGGAGGGACGTTTAGGGGGAATTTGGGAAAGGGGGGCGATGGAAAAACCTCTCCGGTGGATTTTACCCGGCATATGTGCCTCATATTGTCAGTTCTGGTTTATATTTCATTTCCGTTCCTCCGTACCTGTTCGGTTCCTCTGCTGTAAGGCTCTAATCTTAATATTTCATGCATAAATTTTTGGAGGGAACAAAAATGTGCTTTAATTGCAGGGAACGAGTTCAATCAGACAAAATCTCCAAGTATTTCAATGATGTTATTCCGCTCCCTTCCACAGTCCAGAGTTCCAGATGTGTACACCTCCAGGAAACAATAACAGCGTAGTAACTTCTTTACTCAAGTTGCCATCGCTTTATTTAAAGCAGACGAGCTGGCAGAAATGAGTCCAGGGTTTGAGTCAGAACTCGACTGCACGTCACACTCACGGAGATAAAGATGGATGCTTAACGTCCGTCAGCTCATGCTAACTGAGAGCACGCACAAATCTGTGGAGGATTTACAGCAATAAATCAACACTTAGTTTGTAGCGCATCAGCAGATAGAATTTATTTCTGCCCCTTAGCGCCGCGATGCTAAACATGACCACGAATCAGCGCTCAGACTCTCACAGTCCGAGCGTTAAGGTCACCGGTTACACCGACTACACCAATTACACCGACTACACCGGTTACACAGACTACACCAATTACACCGGTTACACCGACGACACCAATTACACCGGTTACACAGACTACACCAATTACACCGGTTACACCGACTACACCAATTACACCGGTTACACAGACTACACCAATTACACCGGTTACACCGACTACACCAATTACACCGGTTACACCGACTACACCAATTACACCGGTTACACAGACTACACCAATTACACCGGTTACACCGACTACACCAATTACACCGGTTACACCGACTACACCGACTCTCACAGTTTGAACGTTAAGATTTATACTGCCACACAAATCACACACTGTTCTTACAGCACCAACAACAAAAAACACTGATTACACTGACTGCACCAACTACACCGGTTACACCAACTACACCGGTTACACCCCCACATTATTATTATATTTGTAGAGCAGTACAGGATGGACAGAGTTCAGCTCATAAGTGGTAATAAGTTTGTATGTTTGTAACTTATTGTTTCAGTTTTAATCATAAATGTCGTCTACAGAACACAATATTTATACTTAAAAGTAAAAAGTAATAAAACTTTCCTGGGTAACGTTACAGTAACACACTGGTTTGAAGGTACAGATGAAGGTTCAGTTCCTCTGTACTGGTCCATCATCTCCTCCATCATCTCCTCACACTGTTATCTTATAAATGAGAATCATGAAACGTGAGTGTGGTGGAGAGTTGAGGTGGATAATGAGGGTGTGTGTGTGTGTGTGTGTGTGTGTGTGTGTGTGAGTGTGTGTGTGTGTGTGTGTGTGTAAGTGTGTGTGTGTGTGTGTGTGTGAGAGAGAGAGTGTGTGTGTGTGAGAGTGTGTGTGTGTGTGTGTGTGTAATTAGGTGAATCTTTATTGCTGCTTATTTTTAGTGTTTAATGGATTGTGGAAATTGTCGGGTGTTTTTCGGAGCTCCTGTGGGCGCGGCCCTGCTGCCCTGCTGCCCTGCTGCCCCGCCCGCTCTGCACATCTGGAGTTTATGAAGCTGAGAGGAATTCAGACACAAAGACCTTCAGTTCAGTCTGGAGAAAAAAAACCAGCAGGTCGAAGTAAAGGCGGCGCTGCAGACTGTTAGCATTAGCATTGAAATGGGCGTGGTAGCTAATCACACACGGTTTATCATCCAATTACACGTCAGAATTACAGACGTGATGTCATGAATATTTAAAAAACACTCCCACGCCCGCGTCCTTCTGTTCACACTGTTCTGTTTAAGATAAACATGTCTGGTGTGTGTGTGTGTGTGTGTGGGGGGGGTTCGGGGGCGGGTTCAGGGTGTTGGGGGGTGTCGGGGTGTCGGGGGTTGGAATGCTCCACCGTGCCGACGCCATAATGTTTTCAACATGCTCAGTAAACCGACCCCGACTCCACCTGAGCCAGATCAGCACTTCCTGTCTGCCAGACCGAACAGTGAGCTCAGCTCAGGCAGTGATTGTATACATTCACATCTGTACAGTCACATCATATATCATATATTATTTATTATATCATACATTTATATTGTATATTTACATTATATATTTATATCGTATATATTATATCATACATTTATATTATATATTGTGTAAGTGTGTACGTCATTATGGTTGCTATAGTAACAGTGATAAAGATTTGGGAATGTGTCTGTGGGGAGTTACAGCAGCACCTCTTACTAAAGTGACTCTCGTCTCCTCGTGGTTTTAAATGGTTTTGTGATGAGTGAAAATTCAGTACACAGTAAAAACGTCCTTTTATGGAAAATGGGCTGTGTCCCAAACCACATAGTGCTGCAGTAAACACTGCATTAACACCCTGGCAGCAGCAGCAGCACTCGCCTCATCAGTGTGAGATTTCGGCTCAGGTCTGTGGGGATTAACGTCCAGCACCACTCCATCATTTAATTAGTATAAATTCGTCCACTTTTGATCTCTCGGTGATTTTTTGGATGGTAAACAATGCCGTTATTCAGCGTCACTTCCTGCTGGTGCCAAACCTAAACCAGTACCGAAACCCATCCAGCTGGAAGCTTCTGTACTGGAACTGCTGGCCGCCGGACACATGGCAGAGCTTCAGGTATTACAGACGGTGTGAAGTTTCCATAAGTACCTCATTACATAAATGTATTTTCCTCACCCGCTGTGTCCCAGTCAGGGTCACAGTGGGTGTAGTTCCAATAAGAAAACACACTAGACACAACGCAGGAACACTGGACAGGATGCCAAGCCATCGCACCCACACACACAACCAATCAGGACGCTCGGCTGGCCGTCAGCACCGCTGAGATTCAAACCTGGATCTCAGCAGCTGTGGGCTAGTGTAGGAGATCACTGCACCACTCATGTGCTGAATGAATGAATGAATGGATGAATGATGGTCTTGCTCCTGGTTTTGCTCCTCAGGGTTTTGAAGGAATTTTTCCTGTCTGCTGGTGGAGCAAAAGAAGCTTCTCAGGTTTCTTAATTTCATCAGCAGATCTTCAGATGTTCAGACCATGATGATTTACTCTCAGTGAATCCAGGAGAAGAAAAACAGAATGAGTTTCTGGTGTATAAATGAGGATAAATGAAGATTTTTGGATAAACGCTGATGTGACTCTCAGTGTCTCCTCACGGCTGCATTTAAATCTCCAGAAGTAAAATTAGGAGCTTTAAAGAGACACAATAAAAAAAATAATAAGAGTTAAAGATCATTTTATTTTTTTCCTTTATATAAATTCTAATTATTATTGTTTAATCTGTTAAATTCCTCCCCACATTTTCAGCTCAGTCTGAAGCTGCAGAATAAAACGCAGGTCCTGATGTTTCACATCTGGATGTGATTGTGCGTCTCTCTGTAGATGAAATCATCACGCTGTTGCCCTTCAGTAGCCGATAATCCACATTTTCTCCCGGTGACTCTGAGAACTGGCTGAACGTGAGCAGAACGTTAGAACCGGGTTCCTGGAGGATGTCGGGGTATAAATGTAAGATTTTCTGACAGGGTGATGGATGATTATGATGATCAGGAGCTCAGTGTGTCCAGCACGAGCCAAATACACGATAATTCATCCTCCAGATCTCACATTCTAGTCCATCCATCAGGCTCCAACTAGAGACACCAGTTCTGCTGTTCTCCTAAAGTTTCCTAAAGAGTCGTAAAAGATCAGGATCAGAAGATGGACGTGATGTTCTTCTGTTCCTCACTCACTACACAGATGTTTCACTGCAGTGTTGGGATGTGTTTTGAACAAGAAAGATTTGCACTTTTGTCCCCCGGTGTCACGGAGCCCCAGAGATGTTTCATGAGATCAGACGGGAAAAATCACCACAAGTTCTTATACATGTAAAATTGAGCAGGACTCTCAGTAACAGGTTAACAAAATAAAGCGATGGTGGGTGGGGGGGCTTTGGGGTGTATTTAGGGTTAGCGATGTGTGACGGATTGGCACCTTGTGCAGGAAAGTTCTGCCCTGTGCCCAGTGGTTCCTGGTGCGATCAGATCCAGACGAGAATAAAACTGCTGTGAAAATGAAATAAATAAAATGGAAAATGTATTAAATACAAAACCTGGAGAAGTACAGAGCCAGACGTCTCATTTCTATTCCTCATTTTAGTCATATTATAACCTCATCCCAAAGCCTCGCAATCACAAAATGCAAACATGGCCAGCTCCTGTGCTCTGTGGCAGCATGAAGGAAACTAAACGTTTCTAATCGATATTTCTCATCTATAATTTGTGACCTTTTACTCAAGAACTTTAAGGTGACGTTTTTAATTTATTTATGTGAAGAGTTTATATACAGAATATAATCAACACTTTTTACATGTATTATTTCTACACATTGCTCATTAATAACTGAATCACATCAGCTGTTCCTCGTTCTTTACATCGTGTTCCTGATGTCTGTGGGGTCTTTCTTCCTACTGCTTTAATTACTCATGAGCAAAATAAAATATTTTAATTTGATGAAATGATTTAGTTAGCAAGTTATTACCGGCTGTAATGTGATGAACATTTAAACATGGATGAACTGATCAGTGTTCCACCTGAGGACGGGGGGGGTGGGGGGGGGGGGGGGTGCTGGAGTCTGAGCTCTAGTGTAACTGCACTCACTGGGAATAAATTAAAATAATAATATAATTTGTTTTCTTTTTAAAATATAAAAAATGGGTGTAATGAAGCTGAACAAGGATGAAATCTGACCGCCCTCAGCACCACGATCAGAGCCTCGACTTCTTCCACTTTCTTTAGAGAAACACACAGAAGCTTCAGAATCATTTCCAGAATCTTCTGCTCTTTATTGGACTCTAATGTTAGATTATAATATTTTCTTTGTTTGTTTGTTGTTGACAGCAGAACCCGTGGATGTTCTGAAGGTTTTAAACTTCCGAAGTTCTCCAGTAGGAATAACAAAAACACAAGGACTCTGTCCTGTACGGAGAGGATCCAGACCTGACGTGGCCTACAGAGTGGATAAAACAGCAGAGATCAGCACCGCCACCAAAAACCTCTTTCCAGGTAATCAAGAAGCTAATCAATAAATCAATCAGCTAATCAATAAATCAATCAGCTAATAAATCAATCAATCAATCACTCAGTCAATCAGTTCATCAGATATCTGATTCTTTACTGCACTGAATCTGTTGGAACAAAATCCTGGTAGAATCAAAATAACTGGAACTAAAATCTCTCGACTAATTCAGTTAATCAAGTAAAAATAAAAATAAAAAATAAAAGTTTTTGTCTCATTCACTGTAGTTCTGTTACGCTGAGTTATTTTATTAATTTAGTTTATATTTCTATAATGATTTTAGTAATAATCACAGCTCTGAATCTGAAAGCTCAAACTGTTAGCCACCGCGGCCCTGACAGGTCAGTAAAGCGCTGGTAAAGCATGATAATAAATAGCATAAAATCATTTAAAGATGCGCTTGGGTTACAGGCGTAATTGGCTGTTTTTTCTCGTCTCTTTTGAAGGTGGAGTTTTTCCTGAAGATTTCTCCATCCTCATGACCATTAAACCCTCGGCTGGAGTTCAGGCCTTCCTCTTATCCGTGTATAATCAGAAAGGACTGCAGCAGCTCGGGGTGGAGATCGGACGCGCCCCGGTCTTCCAGTACGAAGATCAGAATGGAAAACCCTCACCTGAGAGCTACCCCTTATTCAGAAACGTCCATCTCAGTGACGGAAAGTAAGAACAACCATAAAATATCTGATCATGTCTAATAAAATCAGATTTCAAAATGAGAAGCTGAGAGTCTATAAACTTCTGAAAAATAATTGGAGTTTCTGCCAAAACAAAACGTTTCATTTTCTGATTTCCTTCACTGCCTGTTGCCCAGTTTGGTTTTTGTGACGCCCATCCATCCATCCATCCATCCATCCATTCATCCAACCATCCATTCATCCAACCATCCATCTATCCATCCATCTATCCATCCATCCAACCATCCATCTATCCATCCATCCATCCATCCAACCATTCAGATCTCAGATAGGTACATGAGTGGATGTAGGAATGGAGATCAGATTTAGATCAGACTCTGATATCAGATCTTTCAGGACTGGATCAGATTTTGGGATGATGGATGGAGATCGAAGGTTCCTCTTATTTAAACCTTTATTATGAATGAAGGTTTTTGTTGCTGATGTTCTGAACTGGTTCCAGCTCAGCACTTTCATGCAGATGTTGGAGCTGCTGTTGTGGGTTTTGGATCAGATTTTTATCTTCATTTCCACTCAGCAGCTCTGAATCGTTTCATGAGCTGAGAGAGAAATGATCTGGTTATGAAGCTGAGATGAGCTGAGACGTTTCTCCATCTGCTGTTCGATCAGGTGGAATTACCACGTTAATATTAACCATGTTAGACAAGTTTAATAATATAATAATATAATAATAATAATAATAATATAATAATAATGTATAATAATTTACACAAAACACACTAAAGTTCTGATTTCACATCTGCAGTTACTCAACAACATCTGATACCAAACTAATCAGATCAGGACATTTCAGAAGAATTGTAGAATTGTACCTGTGAGTTTGTGTTCCCATGCATTCTGTACTGAACTTTGAGGAAACAGATAAATTAAGTACCTGTTACTAATCGCTCAGTCCTAGTTAACACACACACACATACACACACACACACACACACACACACACACACACACACACACACACACCGTCACTATTACCAGTGGTGAACTGAATCCTGGTCTGGTTCTGTAGGGTAATGTATAAGGGTGTGTATAAGGGTGTAACGTGAAATTTTGGGTCTGAACTCAGGATTCTGTCGGGTCACTGAGGTCCCTCAGGATTCAGTAATAACTGCTGCAGAATAAAAGAACACAGAAACGTTTCCATGTGTGTAAAAAACGAAGCTCATACTGAGACGTTTCACTTCAACAGCCAACCGAGTCGTTTACCAACAGCACAGTGGAAACGTTTAGCTGCGTCTGGATCTTTAAAAAATAAAATAGAATTTTATACCAGTCAGAAAATTAAAATTGTCTTAGAATCACCTGTATAAACTAATGTCTCTAAGTACTTGGAACAGTGGTCTCTGTCAAGGTAAAGAAGGAAACGCTCATGTTATGCTGTTATGCTGTAATTTGTCTGCACAGTCAGATGTAAGAACCACAAAAAGTCTCTGCTATTCATTTATAGTCACTAAAACAAACCAGTCACTGTCCACAGTCAAGCGAGCTTTACACGATGCGTCAGGATGAATATTACTGTGGATGTTTCTTCTCTGTGTCGTGAGCTTTTGAAACACTTGAAATGATGGAATTATTGGTGTAAAAGAGCTGTAATAATAATTGTAATCATTTTGTAATAATTTGAGTTTGCTGATCTCACCCGTCTGTTGGTCTCTGGTTATTCGATATAAAGACTCTGACCGTGTACACGGGTGTTCCTGTGTCTCTATATTTTATAATAAAACGTGATGATCTGTTGTTAGGTGGCACCGAGTGGCGATCAGCGTGGAGAAGAAGAGCGTCACCATGATCGTCGACTGTAAGAAGAAAATAACGAGAGCGCTGAACAGGAGTGATAAACCTGTCATCGGTACAGACGGGATCACTGTGTTCGGAACCAGGATCCTGGACGAGGAGAAGTTCCAGGTAAGATCCTAAGATTTTTTATAAACCTGCATTCAGCTTAAACATCAAACTACTGCTGATATTTACTGATGAAACTACTAAATTATTGCTAACATTAGCATGACTGTGCTCTGATTGGTTGGCAAAGGGCGTGTCAGGCCAGTGCAGGACTGTAATCTTCCACAGACCCACTTACAGATTTATCTATAAGCAGACATGTGGATTCATCTACAGACTCACTAATACATTCACACCGATCCTCCAGACAAGCGTCCTGCTCCAGTGTAGAATGTCCAGTGTGTACCAGTGTGTACCAGTGTGTAGCACTGCCTGCACCAGTATGGTTTATTACAGTCGTGTGGTTTCAGTCACACTCAACAGTATTTTATTATACTAAAAGTATTTATTATTATTTATGTGTTGAACTGCTGTGTATGATGATGTACTACAGAAGTGGCTGGTTTGGCTGGTATTCTGATTGGATGGTGTGAATTGCTCGTGTTAACAGTGAACATGTAGCTGTGTGACCGCGTAGCTTTAGATAAATTATAGTTAATAATAAACTTCCCAGAATTATTTAGGGAGACAAAATCAGCTCCTGCATGTGAACAGTTTTATACACTGAGAGTTTGTACACGACTGTTTGTGTGTTCAGCTAATTCACACATCATCACTACATTTAAATCATTTATATTAATATAGTGTAATGTAATGTGAAGCTCCGCCCCTTAACAGCAAAGTAGCTCTGCTATTGGTCAGCTACTGCAAGAATAAATGAATAAAGTTCAGCATTAAAACATCAAAATAAGATTCAGAAAATCTGAAATCATTTCTTTACTCTTATATTTTAAATCTTATTATTTTTAGTGTTTAATGATTAAAATAAATGTTTGTAATTTGT
Organism: Trichomycterus rosablanca; assembly: GCF_030014385.1. Lineage (NCBI taxonomy): Eukaryota > Metazoa > Chordata > Actinopteri > Siluriformes > Trichomycteridae > Trichomycterus > Trichomycterus rosablanca. Next base: position 18,785,343 of record NC_086012.1, read on the forward strand.
ATCTGAATAAAAGCAGCAGCTCCGTTCTACAGCTCCGGTCTCTCCTGTTAAATAATGCATGATTATAATCATGTCTGTGACGTTTATTCATTAAAATCATTTAAAGATTAAAAATGTTTATCAGGTAATTTGGTTTTAAATAAGAACGAGATCAGGTGAAAAAATCTCAGGATCTGGAGCTGCATTCTTCAGAAGCTGCAGTGAAACAGCTGGATGATCCAAACATCTGCACTGCAGAAACTGAACTCCTAATTGGACGTGACCGATGAGTGTTGGTTTATGGAACTTTCCTTTAATCATAAATGACTGGACATGCTGACACTCTTTAACCACAGACGCTTCAGAGAGACGTTCGGAAAAAACGTTTTGTTACATTAGCATGTAGCATTAGCATGTAGCATTAGCATGTAGCATTAGCATGTAGCATTAGCATGTAGCATTAGCATGTCTACAGTGAACAAAAATAAATCTGTGTTTTTGTACCCACCCAAATGTCCGCTCAGGACAGGGGGCGTCACTCTGCTCTGACAGGGTAAATTATACCCCTTTTTTATCCCTCATCAGCTCCTGTTGGAGAATCCTGGTACAGACATTAGAACGTTCAGCTCAGTGTTGGAGTTCAGGGCTGAAATGAAGAGCAGAATCAGTACTCACACCTCACACAGGTGCACAAATTCCTGCAGTCTGTAGGTGTGTTTCTGTAGGTGTGTTTGGATTTCAGCTGTTTTAGCTTCAGTTATGCACAAATTCCCATAAACACAGCTGGATGAGGAGAGTTAGTGCTGCACGTGTTCCAGCGCTGTGAGCTTCAGGGTCTGGATGAAATGTGCAGGTTCGAGGGTGGGAGGAACGTTCATGGTTCAGGAGAAAATCTGATCAGTGTGTCGTTCAGATAAATATTCACAAATACAGAGAAGTTACTGCAATTTAAATAAAACCTGACGTTAAACCTCATAAACCTTCTGCATGTGCTGCTAATCCCATAATATCCTCATAATTATCTACAGGGATCGTACAATAAATAGTTTATAAACAGGAGCAGCAAAAACACACAGAATATCCAGAACAGAAATAAATCTGTTAATCAACAAAACACTTACAGACGTATAGTTCAAGATCATCAAACTAATAAATGTTGTAATCTTTATAGTAATATTTTGTTATTATTTATTCTTATTTATTAATAATGAAATCATTTTGACTACTTGACGGTTGATTGTTTTCACCTCAGATCGACACGATTAGCTCAAATAACTGCATTTTTCTGATAATGGTCTGAAGCTGGAAATATTTCAGTATCAATTCCACAGCACGGTGGCTCGGTGGGTAGCACTGTCACCTCACAGCAAAAAGGTCCTGGGTTCAGTTCCCCAGGTGGGGCGGTCCGGGTCCTTTCTGTGCGGAGTTTGCATGTTCTCCCTGTGTCTGTGTGGGTTTCCTCCGGGAGCTCCGGTTTCCTCCCACAGGTTAATTAGAGACACTGAATTGGCCTGTAGGTGAATGGGTGTGTGAGTGTGTGTGTGCCCTGCGATGGACTGGCGCCCCCTCCAGGGTGTTACTGTGTGCCTTGAAAAGCTGGGATAGGCTCCAGCACCCCCTGTGACCCTGACTGGATAAGCGGTTAAGTGAGTGAGTGAGTGAGATTCCACAGCGTACAGAATGATGCTGCAGTACAGAGAGGCGCTGCGTGTGAGCTGCGTGTGTTAAGAGGATGTGACGCATCAGTGGACGAGGAGTCTCATGAACCCAGCCGTCGTTCTCCTAATGCCATTAGCATCTGCTGTAAGTCACGGCAGGATTTACAGTGTTTAAGTAGTTTAACAGTAATGAGCCACACCCACAGTTTTAAAACCCACCCGCCTATACCAGCAAAAACCACAAAACAACAAACCAAGTCTGAGTATAGTGAAGGGATCAGAACTAGGCTTACCATTTGATTCTGTTGTCCTGGATGTGTTGGGCTGCACTGTGGTTTCTGATGGCTGACAGCAGGACATTTGGCTTCAGTCTGACGTTTCTTCACTGTTCCCTCGTGTCCAGATATTTCTGCTCATGCTGCAGTCACACTGTCGTTTGTTTTTACTGCGTCGCTCTTCCCTCACGCCTCGTCTGATCCTCACTCACACTGATTACGAGGATTTAAACCAGATCCTGTGTCTACAACCACACCATTACTGCTGCGCTAGTAAGATGAACTGTTTAGTACAGTAGCGGATTTTTTTTTGGACACAACCGCTTCCCGCTTCAGGAGGTTTTTACAATTCAAACTGAGCTCGTTCCTCCCTAATAAATCTTTGTTTCCACCAATAAAAATCACCCAACAGATTCACCGGACTTTAACCTCCAGTAAAGTTACGACTCTGCTGGGACCAGTGGCTAAAATTTCATGTTGCAACTTTTGTAACGCTGTAATAAATCCTGATAGTTTCATTCTTTTAATGTTTAGCGGATTCTCTCATATCTACAGGGAATAACAGCAGCCCAGTACCTAAACCACTACACTAGCACTAGCGCACCAGCTTTAAGAATGTCCCGGATGGTAGGTGTGATGGTAGGTGTGATGTTGGGTGTGATGGTAGGTGTGATGTTGGGTGTGTTGGCTGATGAAGATACTGGTTCATGATTGGTGCCTCTTGTAGATTTATATATTTTGTTTTTAATTAAAGCTGCAGGATAATATCACACCAGGAACCAGTAAGAATGGATCTTCTGTCTGACTGTGTGTCTTTATGTTTTTATACTGGTTCTTTTTTCCTGTCTGTGTTTATACTGGTTTCCCGACACACTGCAGACCTCCTGCAGAACGTTTCATCAAACACAGCAGAGCAGCTCTCACTCCTCCACTGTTTGTCCTCCTGAGTTCAGCTGTGGAACACATTTTGTGGACGATGTTTCCCAGTGGAGTTATAAACTTTCTGCTGCTGTTCTGGAGAAGAAATCTCGGCTTTATTATTGCACAAAATATTCAGACTATTTTTCATTCCTGTTATGAGTCAGATGCTTTTGTCCTCATTTCTCTGACCATGTGGAACCATGTGGAACCATGTGAAACGTTTCTGCTGAAGAGCCAGGAGAAGGAAGCTCAGAGAAACCAGGGATTCAGAACCTAAATATATAAATATATTAAACCCAACAGTCTATAGGTTCATGTGAAATAATCATGATTCGTTCAAAAGTCTCTTCATGTCGTGGCTTGTTCAGGTGAATCTGATTTTGGTTTGTAGTTGCTGCTAACAGAAATTTTTTCTGAAACGTTTCTGTGGTTCAGAATGAAATGCAGGCGAATCAGCTCAGGTTTGTTACTTTCGGTTTATTTTAGAATAAAATAATACAATATAATATAATGTTATATAATATAATATACTATAATATAATAAAATATTATAGTAAAAAATTATATAAAAAATTAAAAGTTGTAACATTAAATATATTCGGTTATTTTTGCTCTTTTCGGGTTTAATCCAGGTCAGAAAGGATTTGCTGTCTGTATTTATTTAAATTTTTATGTCTGTCCCAACTGTTTTTATAACCTGGGCTTGTATATAAGTGTATATACATCGAGCAGGTAAAACATTCTGAGCACTGAGAGGTGAAGTGAATAACACTGATTATCTCTTCATCACGGCACCTGTTAGTGGGGGGCATATATTAGGCAGCAAGTGAACATTTTATCCTCAAAGTTGATGTTAGAAGCAGAAAAATGTGAGGATCTGAGTGAGTTTGACGAGGGCCAGATTGTGATGGCTAGACGACCGGGTCAGAGTGTCTCTAAAACTGCAGCTCTTGTGGGGTGTGTCCCAGTCTGCAGTGGTCAGTATCTATCAAAAGTGGTAAACCGGCAACATGGTCATAGGCGGCCAAGACTCACTGATGTACGTAGGGAGTGAAGGCCCGTGTGGTCCGATCCAACAGACGAGCTCCTGTAGCTCAAACTGCTGAAGAAGTTCATGCTGGTTCTGATAGAAAGGTGTCAGAATACACAGAGCAGCGCAGTTTGTTCGGTACGGGGCTGCAAAAGGGGACCAACACAATATTAGGAAGGTGGTCATAATGTTATGGCTGATCGGTGTAAGTGTATAAGAGTGTATGTGAGTGTATATGAGTGTATATGAGTGTATATGAGTGTATATGAGTGTATGTGAGTGTATATGAGTGTATATGAGTGTATGTGAGTGTATATGAGTGTATATGAGTGTGTGAGTGTATATGAGTGTATATGAGTGTATATGAGTGTATATGAGTGTATGTGAGTGTATATGAGTGTATATGAGTGTATGTGAGTGTATGTGAGTGTATATGAGTGTATATGAGTGTGTGAGTGTATATGAGTGTATATGAGTGTATGTGAGTGTATATGAGTGTATGTGAGTGTATATGAGTGTATATGAGTGTGTATATGAGTGTGTGTGAGTGTATATGAGTGTATGTGAGTGTATATGAGTGTATGTGAGTGTATATGAGTGTATGTGAGTGTATGTGAGTGTATATGAGTGTGTATATGAGTGTATGTGAGTGTATGTGAGTGTATATGAGTGTATATGAGTGTATGTGAGTGTATATGAGTGTATATGAGTGTGTATATGAGTGTATGTGAGTGTATATGAGTGTATATGAGTGTATGTGAGTGTATATGAGTGTATATGAGTGTATGTGAGTGTATATGAGTGTATATGAGTTGTATATGAGTGTATGTGAGTGTATATGAGTGTATATGAGTTGTATATGAGTGTGTATATGAGTGTATGTGAGTGTATATGAGTGTGTATATGAGTGTATATGAGTGTATGTGAGTGTATATGAGTGTATATGAGTGTGTATATGAGTGTATGTGAGTGTATATGAGTGTATATGAGTGTATATGAGTGTGTATATGAGTGTATGTGAGTGTATATGAGTGTATATGAGTGTATATGAGTGTATATGAGTGTGTATATGAGTGTATGTGAGTGTATGTAAGTGTATATGAGTGTGTATGAGTGTATGTGAGTGTATATGAGTGTATATGAGTGTATATGAGTGTATATGAGTGTGTATATGAGTGTATGTGAGTGTATATGAGTGTATATGAGTGTATATGAGTGTATATGAGTGTGTATATGAGTGTATGTGAGTGTATATGAGTGTATATGAGTGTATATGAGTGTATATGAGTGTGTATATGAGTGTATGTGAGTGTATATGAGTGTATATGAGTGTATATGAGTGTATATGAGTGTGTATATGAGTGTATGTGAGTGTATGTAAGTGTATATGAGTGTGTATGAGTGTATGTGAGTGTATATGAGTGTATATGAGTGTATATGAGTGTGTATATGAGTGTATGTAAGTGTATATGAGTGTATATAAATGTATATGAGTGTGTATATGAGTGTTTATGAGTGTATATGAGTGTATATGAGTTTATATGAGTGTATATAAATGTATTTGAGTGTATGTGAGTGTATGTGAGTGTATATGAGTGTATATGAGTGTATATGAGTGTATATAAATGTATATGAGTGTATGTGAGTGTATATGAGTGTATATAAATGTATATGAGTGTATATGAGTGTATATAAATGCATATGAGTGTATGTGAGTGTATATGAGTGTATATGAGTGTGTATATGAGTGTATATAAGTGTATATGAGTGTATATAAATGTATATGAGTGTATATGAGTGTATATAAATGCATATGAGTGTATGTGAGTGTATATGAGTGTATATGAGTGTGTATATGAGTGTATATAAGTGTATATGAGTGTATATAAGTGTATATGAGTGTATATAAGTGTGGTGTGTGTGCACACAGACGGTGTGAGGTGTTTGTTGTAGAGCGGTGTGTGAGAGTAAAACTATATAATAATCTATAATAACAGGTTGGGGACTGCAGGGTTTTTTTCAGGTGGTGTCTCTATAATTAAATCTATAATAACTATATAATTACAGCACCGCTGGTTTGTTTCTCGGCCCACGTCGTCCCTGCGGTTCTACCACTGCTGTACAATTTCTCATCATGATCACTCAGCTCGGTCCGTCTCTGTGAGCAGATTCAACCCAGAATCATCCAGTTCAGGTCTCAGAGCTTCTTAGAGCTTCTCAGAGCTTCTCAGAGCTTCTCAGAGCTTCATTCTCGTTCTGATCTTCTGTGCTGGTTATTAAAGACGAGGTTTAAATGATTCTTGTGGTTAACGTGAGAATCATTTTGATGATCTTTGAAGTTAAGCTTGGATTTGGAGCTGTAGAAGCTAGCAGGGTTATAATCATCGTTCTTTATCCTTTCAGGAAAAGTTTCGGGATCCAGATGTGACAGAACATCACGTTTTTTATTTGTGCTTTAAACAACATGGAGCTTCAGAAAAGCTTCACATTACTGCTCACCTCTAAACCTGCTTTCTGTTTCATCACAACTTCAGTCTGTAACTTGTAAACGCCTGCAGTGTTCAGGCATATACACACAATAAAAACACACACACACACACACACACACACACACATACTGTATATATATATGTATACGATGGTCTTTAAGAATTTCTAAAACAAACTCCGTCACTTTTCTACATCAGCTATTGGCCATTTCTAGTTCTAGGTGTTCTAGACCTGTCCCGAGTGTTTTAGTATGAATTCCTAGTCGTGAGGAAACGTTCCTCATGTGATGTGAGTACATGTGTACATGAGTTCCAACCCCAGCACCACTCCAACATGAACTATAACCTGTTCCAGTGATTGTGATCAGCTCAGCCTGGTGCTGGATTCTGATTTTGTACCAGTTCAGTCGTGCATCGATCGTCCTGACAGATTTATAATCATTTAAATAAAAACATCTTTATTTAACTCAGAAACACGTTCACTGTAAATCCTGCTAATCTGAAACTGATGGACCAATCAGTCCTGATTCAAATCAAACATGTTTATTCTGCTACTGGAACTGATTCTGATCTCTCACATGGACATGGGTTCGCGTTCAGCTGAACGCTAATTTAATTCACCCTGAAAATCCGTCTCAGTGCCTCATCCAGCTGCTTCTCATTACTGATGTAGATTAGCATTAGCCGTGAGCGCTGCATATTCTGCACCACTGTGTATGAAATCAATAGAGGTTTTTCCATGCTAACATCCTGAAATGTTCTACAGCTAATCACGCTAATGACATGTTTACATCTGTGACTTTTTACCCAGTTTCTGTGTGTGCCCCGTTAGAGGTGCGTTACTCAATGCTAACACATATTTAATACCAGTTATTATGTGGTCAAATCAATATTTAGTGCATGTGTATAAAATGTCAAAACTGACTCAAATTTACTGACAATCACAGCGACTGTGTTTACCTGCTCACTCAGAGCTAACTGCTAAAATGCAACTGAAGCAAAATTATTCAGACAAATATGAAGGATCTCAAATAAATATAAATGATTGAAAAGTTTGAAGTCACCAGCTCATTTAGGACTAAAAATTCATCACACACACGATCAGCAATCCATCGTATGAACTATCCAGTGATTAAAGCTGCTAAGTAGCTGATTTAGCATGTGAGCTAAACACAACACATCCAGAAATAAGCAGTTAGCATCAGTGAGAGAAAAACTCGTTCTCATTCATATTATTCACAGTTTGTGGTGATACTGTCTGTCTGTCTAATGTTTTGATGTTTGGTTGTGTAATGATGAAGCATGAATGTTCTGATGTTGTGATGTCTGTCTGATGTCTGTCTGATGTTCTGATGTCTGTCTGATGTTCTGATGTTTGGTTGTGTCATGATGAAGCTTGAATGTTCTGATGTTCTGATGTTGTGATGTCTGTCTGATGTTCTGATGTTGTGATGTCTGTCTGATGTTCTGATGTTCTGATGTTTGTCTGATGTTCTGATGTTCGGTTGTGTGATGATGAAGCTTGAATGTTCTGATGTTGTGTTGATGTGTTTATGTATCTGTGTTTCAGGGTGATATCCAGCAGCTTCTGTTGGTTGAAGATTCTCGAGCTGCGTATGATTATTGTGAACATTACAGTCCTGACTGTGAAACTCCTCATCAGGAAACTCCACAAGCTCAGGAACCCGAGGACGAGGTGAGAGTCGGACACTTCATTTAAAGTGACTTAGACTTATCACTGAATATAATTCAAGCAATTGAGGGTAAAGGCCATGCTCAGGGGCCCAACAGTGGCAAATTGGTGGCAACCTTCTGATTACTAGTTAAGTAAAGCTGAGCTACCGCTGCCCTTCAACAATTATGACTGAATACAGTTTTATCAATGGAGGGTTAAGGAAGGGCCATGCTCAGGGGCCCAAGAGTGTCAACTTGGAGGTAGCAGGACTTGAACCGGCAACCTTCTTGCTATTAGTCCAGTACCTTAACCATGAAATGGAACGGTGATATAATAATGTAATAAATAAATAATACTGATTCTGCCGCTTTACCTGTTAGTAAAGTACAAACCCAATTCCAATGAAGTTGGGACGTTGTGTAAAACATGAATAAAAACAGAATACGATGATTTGCAAATCCTTTTCAACCCATATTCAATTGAATACACTACAAAGACAAGGTATTTAATGTTCGAACGGATAAACTTTATTGTGTTTTGCAAATATTCACTCATTTTGAATTTGATGCCTGCAACACGTTCCAAAGAAGTTGGGACAGGGGCAACAAAAGACTGGGAAAGTTGAGGAATGCTCAAAAAACACCTGTTTGGAACATTCCACAGGTGAACAGGTTAATTGGAAACAGGTAAATGTCATGATTGGGTATAAAGAGAGCATCCCCGAAAGGCTCATTGTTTTTGGTAATCATGGACGTCGTGTCCTCAGAGCCAAAGAGGAAGAGGACTGTCCGGATTGTTATCAGCGCTAAGTTGAAAAGCCAGCATCTCTGATGGTATGGGGGTGTGTTAGTGCCCATGGCATGGGTAACCTGCACATCTGTGAAGGCACCATTAATGCTGAAAGGTACATACAGGTTTTGGAGCAACATATGCTGCCATCCAAGCAACGTCTTTTTCAGGGACGTCCCTGCTTATTTCAGCAAGACGATGCCAAGCCACCTTCTGCACGTGTTACAACAGCGTGGCTTCATAGTAAAAGAGTGCGGGTACTAGACCGGCCTGCCTGCAGTCCAGACCTGTCTCCCATTGAAAATGTGTGGTGCATTATGAAGTGCAAAATACGACGACGGAGACCCCGGACTGTTGAGCTACTGAAGTTGTACATCAAGCAGGAATGGGAAAGAATTCCACCTACAAAGCTTCAACAATTAGTGTCCTCAGTTCCCAAACGCTTACTGAGTGTTGTTAAAAGGAAAGGTGATGTAACACAGTGGTAAACATGCCCCTGTCCCAACTTCATTGGAACGCATTGCAGATATCTTGTCTGTGTAGTGGATTCAATTGAATATGGGTTGAAAAGGATTTGCAAATCATCGTATTCTGTTTTTATTTATGTTTTACAAAATGTCCCAACTTCATTGGAATTGGGGTTGTACCTCAGGTCATGTGATGGCATCACTGAGTGGCACCAGTTGGTGGTAAAGTAAAGCTAATATTAAATTCACTCTGCCAGGAGAACTTCAGACCCATCAGATCATCAGAGCTAAAGAACTAAACACAATTAAATATTTTAATATTTAGTTTATTGATCGGGCAGTTGTATCCTAGTGGTTAAGATACTGGACGGAATCTCTCCATCCACCCTTAAGCACTGCAGCAATCAACTGGCGCCCACCTTCACTCACATTTTTAACAGATCATTAGAACTTTGCTCTGTTCCTTCATGCTTCAAAACATCAACCATCATACCAGTCCCCAAAAAAACGAACATTTCTGGACTGAATGGTTACAGACCTGTAGCCCTGACATCTGTAGTCATGAAGGTCTTCGAACGCTTGATCCTAGCCTACCTGAAGACCATCACAAATTCTTTACTGGATCCCTTGCAGTTTGCATACAGAGCAAATAGATCTGTCGATGATGCAGTCAACGTGGCCCTGCACTTCATGCTACAGCATCTCGACAGTCCTGGAACCTACGTTCGAGTTCTGTTTGTGGACTTCAGCTCGGCTTTTAACACCATAGTGCCAGAGCTGCTGCAGGTCAAACTGTCCCAGCTGTCAATGCCATCTGCCGGTGGATCATGGAATTTCTGACAAATAGGACACAGCAGGTACGGCTAGGAAAACACACTTCAGACCAGCGGAACCTAAGTACTGGTGTACCACAAGGCTGTGTGCTTTCACCCCTTCTCTTCAGTCTTTATACCAATGACTGTGTTTCTAAGGAACCAGGTGTAAAGATCCTTAAGTTTGCTGATGACACCACTGTGGTGGGCCTCATAACCGATGGTGACGAGTCTGCCTACAGAAAGGAAGTCGAGCAGTTGGTCTCCTGGTGCAGTGACAACCACCTGCTGATCAACACACAAAAGACTGTAGAGATGGTGGTGGATTTCAGGCGCAACGCGCCCTCCTTACACCCCCTCACAATTAATGGCTCTATGGCCTTAGTGGTGGAGTCACTTAGGTTCCTGGGCACCACCTTATCCAGGGACCTAAAGTGGGAAAAGAACACACTCTCCATCGCCAAGAGGGCTCAGCAGAGAATGTTCTTCCTGAGACAGCTGAAGAAATTCAACCTGCCACAGAGTCTGCTGATCCAGTTCTACACAGCAATAATAGAGTCCATCCTTACATCGTCCATCACCATCTGGTTTGGTTCCTCAACATCACATGAACGAGCCAAACTCCAGCGTATAATCAGGACAGCGGAGAGGATCATTGGATGTAGCCTGCCAACGCTTCAGGACATTTACAACAGCAGAGTGCTGAAGCGTGCCGGCAAAATTACCTCTCATCCTGGACATCACCTTTTTCAAACTCTTCCATCTGGCAGAAGACTCAGGACAATAAAAACAAACACATCCAGACACGCTAACAGCTTTTTCCCCAGAGCTGTAACACTTTTTAACCAAAGTTGTTCTCTTGGGCAAATGTTGGTAAATACTGGTTAACAGTCCGTGTGCTGTCGGGTCTGTTAAATATGTTCTATGTTACATGTCATACATGTGTAATTGTCTGTACTATTATGTGTATTGTGTGTACTACTATGTGGACTGTTGTGTGTATCATTGAGTGTATCACCAAAGCAAATTCCTCGTATGTGTAACATACCTGGCGAAATAAAGTAATTCTGATTCTGATTAGTAATCAAAGGGTTGCTGGTTCAAGCCATGACCAGGTTGCCACTGTTGGCCCTTGAGCAAGGCCCTTAACCCTGAATTGCTTAGACTGTTTACTGTCACAGTACTGTCAGTTACTTTGGCTAAAAGTGCTGCTAAATGCAGAAAATGTAAATGATATAAGAGTAGCCTCTAATAGCTCAGCACGTTATTAGTGCACTATGACGCTGTGTGGATCAGTGGGTGTTGGAACCCTGCTGATGGTGTCAGTCAGTTAAAAGCTCATTTAGTTCAGATTTAGATGTAATTATGTGACACGTTTAACAATAAACACCAGCAGCTTTAACACAGATCTGAGTTTCATCAACCTGACACTCGGCTGGCAGGATTATTCCTCCTGTGGGTAACACCAGTGACGTCAGGAGGGTCGTAACATTCTCCATATGAGCGGATATGAACGTTACGCTCACAGTGAGAAATCCGAAAGGTGTTTTGTTCGTTTCCCAGGTAGATGTTCTGACTGTCTGAAACACTTTAGAACGGGTTGAAATGTGATGCTGGAGCTTCTCGGGCTCGGTCCGAGATTTTCCGACAATATTTTAAAGTAAAATGGATGATCTCAGAGTGGAAAGATTTTCCTCCGCCCGAGTGCAGCGTGCAGGCCGATTTATTTCACTTAATGACTTGAGCAGGTTCGCCTCAGCTCGACTCGACTCCATCACTCAGGTTTTTTATTTTCAGATAACGAGGCTGGAAAATGTGGAGAAATGGAATTATTCTCCTGACTGTTCGAAAAGCTTAAAGTAATAAATCAGTGTAACTGGAATCCTGAGGATCCTAAAGAGCGATTTGTTTTGGAAAATAGAACTTCATGAAGCGTCGCTGCACTCAGAAATTTATTATCGGTGAAACTGGGAGCATTAAAACTAAAATTCAACAATAATACGGCTGTACAGGAGCAAATGCTCTGTAAACTCATTCAGCATCCATGTGACGTCTATTTCAATCAGGATGAGCAGATAAAAACTAAAGAAAGTAAAGAAAAAGGCCAGTTCTGTACAGTTTAAACTAGTTTTAGAGACTAACAGACCAAGAGCCCATAAATTCACTCCCAGCTGGAGATTTATTTTCCCGTCTGTGTTTGTAAAACCAGTAAAATGCCGCTCTGGCCTCTGCTTTCTTTCTTCTGTTGTTTTTACGAGCTCTGCTACTGAACTGGGACTAATAACGTTCCTCCCTCACTGATACTGAAATCATACGTCTCATCTAACGGCCTGAAAATCATCACGTCTATAAACTCTCCACCAGAACCGACATGAATGATCTTAATGATTCTAATCAGAGAGGAAACACTCTCATTATTATACATCATTAGTAATGAAGTGTGATTAGTTCATGTAGATGTTTCTGATCTTCATTCAGCTTGTTTTGGATTCATCAGGTAAAAATTCTACTGTTTTATTTTGACTGACGCTGTAACGACGTTCCAGGCTTTAATCTCAAGAGAAAGTTCATTAGTGAGCTGGAACTGATGGAACCAGTGGTGATCTCTGATGAGATTAAACATCCTGAGAAGGTTTAGTTTTAATCAGCGCTGAAGCAAATGTGGCTGAGCAGAGAAAAACAAAGACAGAGCTCGTCTAAACCTTCTGCTCATCATGAGGTTAAGGAAGAAACGGTGATTATAAATGAAGGGTGGAAACTAAAAGAAAAGAAGGTGTGTGAAGTGTTCAGTGTAGAACAGGGGGGTAAGAACCACAGTAAATGTCATTTATTCATTCTTTTATTCATGTATTTATTTATTAATTATTTTCTTTCTCTCTCGTCTCTCAGTATAACCCTGAGTACAGTGATTACGGCGACATGTACGACTACACAGACAGTGAAACTGAAATCGCTGGAACTCCTGTTGAAGAGACCAAGACTGAAACCAAAGTAATAAAGCTTTTAATTTTAATTAATATTTTAGTTTAAATCCTCCCTGATACGTTAAACTGTTTTTATATGATTTTTTTTATCTACAGCCCGGTACTGATGATGCTGAGTACTTCACTGAGACGGAGGTGGATTATGGAACTCTGGACGGATCAGAAACCAAAAGTGCTACCAACCCTCCGGTGACCAAAGAGGTCAGAACCAGTTCCAGTCTTTATATTTACACTGGCAAAAATATCTTGATCATTTAACAGAATCAGATTAATGAACTCTGGGGTCAGTTACATTTTAACAAGGGTGATATGTATTTATCTTGACTGACTGTGAGTAATAAATCATTTGTGTTCTGTAATAAACAGGACGTGGTGTACGAGGAGGAAATTGTAGATGATTACATCACCGGGGCGGAGCAGGTGGGGGCGGAGTCGACTGTCGCTCCTGTTGAAACCAAAACCATGACGGAGACGGAGGGCGGCGACATCAAACACTTTAGCGAGTACGACGTCAACGAGTACGAGGTGAAAGAACTCGACCCGAGTCACTACGACGACGGTTTCTACGAGTACGGCATGAAGCCGGTGCCGCCCGACCCCGTGTACGAGGAGGAGATCGGACCGGCCGTACCAGCCGAAACTGGAGTGTCCGAGAGTGTAAGTGCTTAGTACAGAGGTCAAAGGTCACCTGTATTTCATCTGTTCTTACTGGGATTTATTGAACTGATTCTGTATCAAACACTGTAGTGTTAACATTCTGTTACCTTAAACCTTAACCCCAACCC